>NC_079172.1:19121735-19179235 GCF_947568905.1 Ostrea edulis | reverse complement strand
TATGTGGGAGGAAACTGGAATACCCGGAGGAAACCCACGTGTCTGAACGGGCGACCACCATACCCCCTCACATACAACCACTGCCGATCACGGGTATCGAACTCGGGTCGCAGCAGTGTGAAGCGAGAGTGCTACCTCTGCGCTACTTGGACACCCTTAATTTGATTACAAAAAGATGTACACTTTGTGGTCAGTGTAAACATATCAAGCATGCCTTTAGTAATGGATTTTTGAGTTGTCTCGTTGTCTGTTTATTATGTATTTTAGTCACTATTGCATAAATTTATAAATTTTGTTTAGACATCATCATTTCTGGTTTGTCATCATTAAAATAAATAGAAGTGTTTTGCCTATGAAAATATACCCAAATTCTATGCAACTACAGAATTCAGAAAAGTTTTGTAAGAGAGGTTTTTTTAATGCTCCCCAAAAATCTTGGGGGGGGGGGGGGGGGGGGGGGGGGGGGGGCATATATGTCCTTCTGAACTCATATCTCCTAAACCTTTCATCAGAAATTCATATGATTGATCACAAATGTTTCTTGAGACAAGGACTTGTGGACCAAAGTCTTTCAAGGTCATTTTGGAAAGGTCAAGGTCACTCAGAACATATAGAAGTTCCTTATTTCAACAGTTTCCTTTAGTTCACCAGAGCTGAATGCTCAAGTGAGTTATTCTGATCACCGGTTGTCTGTCATCTGTCAGTCTGTCTGTAAACTTTTCACATTTTCATCTTCTTCTCCAGAATCACTGAGCAAATTTCAGTCAGACTTGGTATACATCATTCATGGGTAAAAGGGATTCAAGTTTGCTCAAATGAAAGACCATGCCCCCTTCAAAGGAGAGATAATCATGAAAAAGTAAAAATAGAATGGGGTCATTTAAAAATATTCTCAAGAACCATTGGGCCAGAAAAGTTCAAACTTAATACAGTGAAACTTCTCTAAACCGGCCAGCTGTCAGACCGAAAAAAAACGGCCGGTTTAGAGGGGTGGCTGGTATACCGAGAATTTAGCATTTAGAGACATTTCAGCTCAATATTTATTAGATATTTCATTGACATACCACAAACCATATAATATGGTGTTCAAGGACTATTATTTCACTATTGGAAATAAAACAAAATAATTTACTAACATGTTTATTTTCAATTTATAGCACTAAAACTAATTAAACATGAATAAACATTTTTACATTGACATGCATAAATAATGGAAAACATTCCGTTTAAATAAAACTGCATTTGATGTATGTATAGAAATTTGTAGACTGGCAGCATTTATGTAGAATTTCGGCTTATGTTTTAATAAACAAAACAAACACATAGCCATTTGATTGCTGCTATTAATACACAGAGTAGGTGCAGAGTAGGTACTGCTCACTTTGATATGGGGATCTATGATCAATTATCGGTGGAGATCAAACTAGTCCGCTTGTACCTACAGGTAATTATTACAAGAAATAGTCTTACTGCAATCATCTAATTTTAACTAAAAATTTATAACAGGATACATAAAGAAAACACAGAGGCCTATTATTGGAATTCCTCTTACCTATAAAAACTCTGTTTACGTCCATTGCTTATATCGTTAACAAATTTGTTTTGACGTTTTTGAAAAGTACAGTAGTAAATATATAATTTTAATTTTGATGTTTCTTAGGAATTTTAAGTCTATCGAAACCCCCCAAAAATCATTTATCTATTGAAAATTATCATTAACAGTCATGGGTTTGTTGTTTATTAACTACTGCTTATATCCATGGTACAGCAATATGGCGTATTGATTGTATTCATTCAATATGTGCAAATCTGTTTATAACATTTCTTACAGAAATTTGAAAGGGTCACTTGGATTAGCCAAGCACCAATTGACACCCTGGACAGCACAGGTAAACTATAGAACTTATAGAGGCCACTGGTGTTTTTCACACCTCCGGTTGATAATTCCCCACCTGGCTGGTAGGTCAGTCATTTTTCACACCTGGCCAGTCTTAATCACCCCTCTGGCCAAAATTTCCTAGTCTTCAAATAGTGGCCAGTATTATAAGGGTAAATTACACATGTTTGTTAACAACTGTACTTTGAAAAGTGGCCGATGTCCGGTTTTCAGGGGTGACCGGTTTTGTGAGACTTTCTTTGTAAGGAAATGTTAAGGTTTCTGCCGGGACTTTGAAAATCGGCCGATATTCAAGGAGAACCGGTTGTCTGAGGGGCCGGTTTGGAGAAGTTTCACTGTATATGAAAACTTCCTTACATAGTTCAGATTCAAGCTTGCTCAAATCATGGCCCCCGGGGGTAAGGTGGGGTCACAATAGGGATTAAAGTTTTGCATGTGCTATATAGGGAAAATCTTCTCATCAAGAACCACTGAGCCAGTAAAGTTGAAATTTACACGAAAACTTCCTGACACAGTGTGCAGATCCAACTTTCTTCAAATCATGGCTCCTGGGGATAGGGTGGGACTACAATAGGGATCAAAGTTTTACATTCAAGTATATAGGGAAAATCTTTAAAAATCTTCTCAAAAACCACTGGGCCAGAAAAGTTAATATTTAGCTTCCTGACATATAGCTGATCAAATTTTGTGCAATTCATGATCCCCTGGTTTTGACTATGGATTACTCCCTTTACCTGATGATGATACAGGGCTCACGATAGGTGTGACTGGTATACAGGGGATGCTTACTCCTCCTAGGCACCTGATCCCACTTCTGGTACATGTATGTCCAGAAGTCCATGTTTGCCCTGTGCTATTTTTTGTATTCTTTATATGAATTATGAGAATGATCACTAGTGTATTTATTATCTTCACCTTTTCATTGTCACAGTGTTAACATCTCCAACTGTCCCCCTTTGAAAAACACATGCTGCGTGGCCGTTTCCTCCTCTTCTAGTAATCTGCATTACATCCCTCTGCCACACACCAATAACGATGGCTCTAAATTTTGGCATTAAAACCAGAAAGACAGTAAATTAAATGAATGAAATCGTTTGATTGTTAGCTGAACAGGAATTAAGCATGCCTTAAAAAATTCACCAAATCATGTGACTTTGGTAGATTCTAAAGCACATAATTCACGGAACTGGAGAACTCGAAAATCACCCACATTGTATTAAAAAGTATAACTGGGCTGCTCAGTAGACATCGAGGATAATACAAGGAAGAGGGATTTGCACTCGGATTTTGATTTTGCATTGTATTTTCTTCCGTTTTTGTTGTTGTTGTTTTTTTTTTTATATTGTAGTTATTGTTAGCTTACTAGAACTGTAATCTTAAATGATAGTTTTGATCAAAATATGTCTGTCACTTTTAATTCTATATCTCCTAAGAAAAACCATGTGACCAATCACAACCAAACTTGGTGTAAAGCACCCTTATAAATGGATTTCACATTTGTTAAAATAAAGAGTTGATGTCCTCTTCCAAAAGGAGACAAAGGCACAGTAGCCTCACTTTAATAATGTTCATCTCTAGAACCATACTGGTACATGTTTAATTAATTAATAAACCATACTGGTACCTGTACAATTAATTAATAAACCACACTGGTACGTGTATAATTAATTAATAAACCATACTGGTACGTGTACAATTAATTAATAAACCATACTGGTACGTGTATAATTAATTAATAAACCATACTGGTACATGTACAATTAATTAATAAGCCATACTGGTACATGTACAATTAATTAATAAGCCATACTGGTACATGTACAATTAATTAATAAGCCATACTGGTGCATGTACAGTTAATTAATAAGCCATACTGGTACATGTACAATTAATTAATAAACCATACTGGTACGTGTACAATTAATTAATAAACCATACTGGTACATGTACAATTAATTAATATACCATACTGGTACATGTACAATTAATTAATAAACCATACTGGTACGTGTACAATTAATTAATAAACCATACTGGTACGTGTACAATTAATAAATATACAGGCCTCCTCATTTAATATAGATATGTTTGTCCAAACTATTACATATGGGAATTTATATATGATAATGGACCTCAGAAAGGGATTTAATGCTGAACAAGAATAATGAAAATTCTTTAATAATCTTCTTTGTAGAGCCATATGTTGAGTTTGTCAAGTTAGGAAGTAAGCAATCTCATGTAATGAAAATTCAAGTTTGTTCACCCATGGGAGCTTTAATTGGACTACATCACGGGTTTAAAGTTTTACATATGAATATAGATCTATAGGGGAAAAAATTCTGAATTATCTTTCTCGCAAGAATGACAAGGATACAATTCAGGCCATGATTCCTGAGACCAGGATGGGACCTTATTATTATTCTAAAGTTCTACGTAAGAAAATGGCAACTGCTCAGGTGAGCAATGTGGTTCATGAACCTCTTATTTATAGATACGAGCATTCAGGGAGGCACATTTCAACAGAGAAAAAGACAAAGAATTATTAAAGCTTTCAAAATATTTAAAGGATATTGCAGCACTAGATGACTTCACAAACCTTAACCATCGCCACTGGGAAAGGTGAGATTGAAGTTTCTTTTCTCTTAATCATCGCCACTGAGAAAGGTGAGATTGAAGTTTCTTTTCTCTTAACCATCGCCACTGGGAAAGGTGAGATTGAAGTTTCTTTTCTCTTAACCATCGCCACTGGGAAAGGTGAGATTGAAGTTTCTTTTCTCTTAACCATCGCCACTGGGAAAGGTGAGATCGAAGTTTCTTTTCTCGTAACCATCGCCACTGGGAAAGGTGAGATCGAAGTTTCTTTTCTCTTAACCATCGCCACTAGGAAAGGCGAGATTGAAGTTTCTTTTCTCTTAACCATCCCCACTGGGAAAGATGAGATTGAAGTTTCTTTTCTCTTAACCATCCCCACTGGGAAAGATGAGATTGAAGTTTCTTTTCTCTTAACCATCCCCACTGGGAAAGATGAGATTGAAGTTTCTTTTCTCTTAACCATCCCCACTGGGAAAGGTGAGATTGAAGTTTCTTTTCTCCCTTGTCAGGTATATGTGACAACACTTAAAAGTGCAGTGAATTGTCTGAACATTTCATGTTATCACAAGTTCACAAAAAGATATTTTGCACACCAAGTATCTTTTACGAATTACAAACTCCAGTTGGAGTAAAACTGTTAACTTAAAGTAGTCCTTTCATCGCTCTATATCACAATTAAATGTAAATAGGGAAACATGCTTCCGTTTCTCGATACCTGGTATTTTAACGATATCAGTTTGATTTTTACATGGCGATATGAATATCCAATATCGATTCCTTCCAGGGTGTTCTTATCAACTGTGGCTAAAATACGATATTTTATTGTGCACATTTGATTCTGTTGATTTTCAATTTCATAGGCCTAGTTCGAAGACCTATCAAATTGAATGTAAAAGTGCTCCATGATGTAATGTTAAATTAGAAAAGAAAAAGTAGTGCCATCTTGTTGTCAAGGGGGTGGGTGTATCCCCATACCAAGTTACATTTATACACTATAAAAGACATTTTTTCAGCTTGCTCAGCCAATCAAATTCGTGTTACAAGTAGGTGTAAAATTGAATTCTGTTTAAGTAAAAACAAGAAAGAAAAAGATAATCCAAGCTTTTAGAAAAAAATCATTAGGAAAAACAAATGATATTTTGGCGGATGAGGACGTGCCAATTGCCTTGTACAAGTCCGTGAGGCATTCAGTGTACATTGACTATTCATGTATGTAAAAGTTTTATAATGATTTGAGTTGATGCACATGTTCTCCAAAAGTAAGTAAGTAAGTAATTTTTATTTAAAGTCGGAACTATATACAGGCAACAATAAACATGAGCTAAGAGCTCTTTAGCCGACTATATAGCATTAAAAAAACACAAAGCACTAATGATATATAATTGCATGCATAGACATAAAAACAGAAATTTGAAATAAAACAGGACGCATACATGTATACAGACATCACAAGTCATGCATATATATACACAGGGACTAGCTATATTATATTAATATATGGAATTAGAATTATGGGGGCATCGGAAAGTTGGGAAAATTGATGAGAAGGGGGGGGGGGGGTTGAACCAATTCAGATTTCTACCAGCATCATATAATATTTTTTTCTTTTTATCATTAACCAGATGACAATATGAAATAAAACAAAGTTTGATTTTATGTGTTTTTAGGTCAAGCTCAGGTGAGCTTTTCAGATTGCCTTTTGTCAGTTGTCTGCCTATCTGTAAACATTTTACATTTTCAACTTCTTCTCTAGAACCACTGGTCCAATTTCAACCAAACTTGGCAAAGCATCCTTGGGTGAAGGGCTTTCAAGTTTGTACAATTGAAGAGCCATTTCCCTTTCAAAGGGGAGATAATCACAAAAGTGCAAAAATAGGGTGGGGTCATTTAAAAATCTTCTCAAGAACCGCTGAGCCAGAAGAACTGAAATTTACACGAAAGCTTTCTGACATAGTGCAGAATCAAGTTTGTTAAAACCATGACCCCCGGGGGTAGGTTGGGTCACAATGGGGGATCAAAGTTTTACATGCAAATATATAAGTAAAATCTTTGAAAATCTTTTTCTCAAGAACCACTGGGCCAGGAAAATACAAATTTACATGAAAGCTTCCTGACATAGTGCAAGTTTGTTAAAATCATGGCCCCTGGAGGTAGGGTGGGGCCACAATAGGGGATCAAAGTTTTACATACAAATATACATGCATAGGGAAAATCTTTAAAAAATCTTCTTCTCAAGATCCACTGGGCCAGAAAAGGTTACATTTACATGAAAACTTCAAGAGATAGTGCAGATTCAATTTTGTTAAAATCATGGTCCCTGGGGGTAGGTTGGGGCCAAAATAGTGGATAGAAGTTTTACGTAGGGAATATCTTTTAAAAATCTTCTCAAGAACCATTGGGCCAGGGAAGTTTACATTTACATGAAAACTTCCTGATATAGTGTAGATTCAAGTTTGTTAACATCACGGTCCATGAGAGTAGGGTGGGACCATTATAGGGGATCAAAGTTTTACATACAAATATATTGGAAAAATCTTTAAAAATCTTCTTCTGAAGAACCACTGGGCCAGAAAAGTTTATATTTACATGAAAGCTTCCTGACATAGTGCAGATTCAAGTTTGTAAAAACCATGGACTCCGGGTGTAGATTTGGGCCACAATAGGGAGCAAAGTTGTACATGTGAATATATATAGGGAAAATCTTTAAATATGGGCCAAGTTGAATCGGGTGAGTGATGTGGCCTATGGGCCTCTTTTTTCAGATTGAAGGGGTTGCGGTTCATTTTTTGGGGATTAAATAGGGGTAGGTTCTAACATAGAACTCCATGGGGAAAATTAAGATAAACTCAGTGGATCTTCAGAAATAAGAAGAAAATGACAGGACCCACAAACTAATGTCAACATTAAGGGACTCTAGTGACCTTGATCTCTGACCTTGAACATACATTGTAAAGATTGGTACACCTTAAGAACCAGAATTGACATGGGATCTACAGAATTGATGAGAGGATACATGTTCTTGACCGTAGTGAGTTTTGAGGAAATATCATAAATGACCCCTCAATTTTGAAGCCAACTTCTTTGTGAACAACTTGAAGATGTGCATTTTGCAAGGATTTTGATTCATAATATATATAGATGTCTTACTGACTGAAGTAGGTATAGAAACCCAAGAAATTCATAATAAAAGGAAAGTATTATATGCAAGAGCCTGTTCTGCAAATGATCAGTTTTTAAATCGAGGCAGGCTACTGACAAACAAGTTAATGTTACAGGGGTTTCAACAGTCTTTTAAAGTCGGCATTTTGGAAATTTTATGGTGGTTATAATGATCTAGTTTGCCCATATAACTTATCATTGGGTCAAATACTGTTTGACGTATTTTGTATCGATTGTTAGGCTGTTCTTGACACACTGATTTTGACTACAGATTATTCCGTTTACCAGATCAAGACATAGGGCTCATGGTGGGTGTGACCGTTCGACAGGGATGCTTATACTCCTCCTAGGCACCTGATCCCACCTCTGGTGTCTCCAGGGGTCTGTGTTTGTCCAACTCTTTATTTTGTGTTCCTTGTGGGAGTTATCAGATTGATCACTGTTTGTTATCTTCACCTTTTATTCATATAATTGTTACGGAAACCGTGTGGCACTTCTTGTAATATACTCCTGCAATAGTTTAATATCTCTACACCGATGTCATGTACTAAAGTCGATGTACTAAATAGTTACCAAGTTTTGTTCCGAAATTTTTCATTTGTTCTCAGGTGCCATATTTCATGATATCCATCCAATTCTATTCATCTTATTATTTATGCAAGGTATAATTTATATCTATCGATCACCTATGTTACACACAGATTCCAGTCGCAGCATTACACACAATTCACATTTCAGATAAATGGCGGTTAACACTGGCATGCCATGACGTCATGACAAACGAGCCTGACGTCAATAAAAAGCAAACATCAGCTATCGCTCTAGCAAACTTCCACCAGAGTTCGTTTGCTCACAAACCAAACTCTTCCACTTAGGCATTATGGGATAGCGATTTCTTAGGCCGCGTATACTGTGACGTCACTGTAGAATGACGAAAAAACATAACGTCAAACGGAAACAACTTTCAAAACAAGAACTTAAACATCAAGTTCATTACTTTACACAATAATTTGAACAGAGTCTCCCTACTTTTTAATGATCTTTTGATCATTTTATGTTTAAAATAAAATCCATACTTTTATATTAATGCTCTTAATATCAATATCTTCAAACTTTTAACTGCGAACTACTTCTTTAGTTTTATTTGCCTGCAAGATAATCGCGGACTCACAATATACAAATCTGTATATTGTGCTGCGTCACATAGGAGAGGTCTATTCGTAGGTGACGTAATGAGGCCTCGACGGGGAGTTTAATCGCTCTAGTTGGATCACGCACTTGTAACCGATTTCCGGTTACGGAAATAGCCGAGTAGTTATGATTGCTGTTGTTCATCAATTTTGGTTTTCGGCTTGTTCTTTCACATACCCTTGAGGATTAGTTACAGAACAGCTATTTCAGCCTATTAAAGCTGTATGGTCCGAATTACAATATTTTTTCCCATCTCGTAAAAACGCTATTAAATCATCGCACGTATATAGTTATGAGGCTGTATGACATATCATACATTATTTCACATGTTTTAACCCAAATTATTGGATTTTAAATCGATGTTTACATATAACCGCGTCACTCTGCCATTTCAAGTGACAGTCACGTGACCAGTTCAACGGTGGCCTTATCTGTGTAAAGCTGTGTATTTTGTTACAACAGTACCGTACCATAAGTTTAATAGAAATAAAAATATAAAATACCTCTTAGTAATCCGTTGTTTTATGCTCTTTCAGCCTTAAAACTAGACAGAACTTTGCGTATGAGTTAATACATCACGTTGGGATTCCCCTGACGCGCGTGGGTCTATTTATAGATGTCTATTATGTAAAACTTATACGGTACCAATTTTGATGCACCAGATGCGCATTTCGACAAATAATGTCTCTTCAGTGATGCTCAACCGAAATGTTTGAAATCCGAAATAACTATGAAGTTTTAGATTATGGGATGATTTATATATGTACCACACTATATTTACTTTCTAAATAATATTCTCACTGTTTTCTTTTACATGCAGATGTTTTCAAGCATGTAATTAAGGGAAAGTTGATAACTTTATAAAGTAATTAATCTGCTTTAAAGTAATTATGTACAAAAATAATACATGAACATCGGGTCATACAGCTTTAACTATTTATAACTGCATAGAGAAAGCCGATACATTATAGCAAGTAATTAATAATTAGTACATTGGATGAAATTATTGATCAAGGCCTGAATGAGTGAAGGATGGATATGTTACATGCACATAAATATTTGCATGGATGGAAATAGTTAACATGCAATGTTTGGAATTGATAAATTGTGTTAACTAGTAGCATAAAAGCACGTCAATTTGTTTATTAAAAATAATACATTGTTACAAATCCTGTCTTGTCTCATCCTTCACCCAGGGGACAGATTTGGAAAGATCTATGAGTAGAGTTTAATAAAAACTCAACATAATACTGAGCTTATGTAAAAGATTTTGCATAAATTCTATTACTTTTTATTGTTACATTAAAAAATTCGAATTCTGCTAGATTCAAACCACAGATTTATAGGTTAACCCATACATCGAATAAACTATCCTGAAAAGATATGAAAATTTAAAAGACCAGGTAATATTTTGTTGACCTTCCTTTATTCATATGATACAAAACAAAATATGTCACGGCAAGTACCTTAAGTAAAGTTCTACAACTCCTGACATTATTGCCACGTTTGCTAATCAATGTCACAAACATCTTACAATAAAATCACCCTATGTAGCCTTCTCACAGGTGTACTATGTACACTTTATGGTACTCTTGTTGATTGTTGCTGCAATCCAATTCAAATCAACTCTTACAAACATGAAGCTTGTATTGATTGGCACTTGTCATTATAATCATATATATATATAAAAATCATCCAAGATAGACATATTAGTAGATTTGAATTGATATAAAAATTATAAATAAAATGTGCGGGAAAACTGTTTTCCTCCATCCGATAAATACTAATCAACCCCATGTAATTTAGAATAAGAGCCAACTACATGTATCATTGTTATCAATTCCAGTTTCCCCACAGGTCATCCTAAGTGTTAGGCTGGCTGTTCATGGCACACTTATTTTGACAACGGATAACTCCGTTTACCTGATTAAGATATAGGGCTCACGGCAGGTGTGACCGGTCGACAGGGGATGCTTACTCCTCCTAGGCACCTGATCCCACCTCTGGTATATCCAGGGGTCCGCGTTTGTCCAACTCTTTATTTTGTATTGCTTATAGGAGTTATGAGATGGATCACTGTTTGTTATCTTCATCTTCCATGGAAAAGGTGTGAAACTGGGATACACCTAGGTGCCTAGCTACTGTTGCATGCTACAGAAAATTGTTATCAAAATACTATAGGTGCTAGATCTTTAGGACTGTGTATTCTACCTGTACAGCATAGCATATTTAAAAGATACCAGTTCACAGAATTTTTTTTTTATCAAAATACTAGCAGCTAGACCTTTAGGACTGTGTACACCATAGCATACTTGGAAGAAACCACATAAAAAAAAATTGATACACTAGGTGAAAAGCCTTTGTATACAGTAATTCTTCTCATTTGAAAGAATACGACTTGGACTTCTTCCTTTTCGTTTTCAGAACAGTTTAACTGGGATATTTTCCGGACGTCAAATAGGTGGTGACATTTTCTAGGGTTCAAGGGTTCAAAGTAGAATGAAAAGTATGCATAACAAGTTCGTGTTTTGCAGATGGAAGCCATGACATAATCGAAAATTACAGCACAACATGGTGGATTAGAAAGGTGTAATCAGGAAGTTTTGTACAGAAGTGTAAAAATCAGATATTAAACCTGGCAGATGTGAAATAAATGTGCGATACATGTAAATGGAAAGATGATTAGGTGTTTTCCGCCCTTTGAGAGGGATTACATGTGGTAACACTGTCATACAAAAAATAGCTACTTTAATCAGCTTAATCGTGTAATAATTCAGAATACATGTGCTCAGTAGATACTTATCTCAAGTTTTCATGCTTTATTTTTGCTCTTTCTCTGTTAACACAACATAGAGAACATATTAAACAAGCATCGAAAAACAATATTCACGCATGCACAAGTAATTCATGTAAATATATATCACAATCTTGATAATGAATAAATACAATAATAGACTATATATACATTTAACCCGGAGGGTTTACTCTCTCGGTAATAAATTGTTTCTACATGAATTTACACAATTTTAAAAGTACTTTTTCATTTTTGGTTGCAAGTAGATTATGAAATTTTATAACATTAGGTGTAGTATGAAATATTTCTGGTATATAATGTTGCCTAATATCATTCAAAGCAGGACAAATAAGAATATAATGCATCTCATCTCCAAAATCGGAACTGCAAATATTACATTTTCTTTGATTTCGATCTCTATCTAGCCACTTTCCTGTTTCTATGGGCAATTTATGATTTGTGGTTCTAAACCTGGTTAATGTACGTTGTTTATGGATTGGAATATTTGACAATATATATTCTTGACATTTAAAAGTAAGATTTGTAAAACGTCTGTAAGTTATGCCTTTAGAAAGATACGTTACATTTAGATACCCAGTCTTGAATAAACTGATCTTTCAACCTTATTTTAACATGACAGATAATCCAGTTAGTATTCATGTTGTCAACATTACACAATACATTAGACATTCCACAGTCATCTAATATTTTCTTTGAATTCAAAAACCATTTTGGTTGACGTCCCTTGTGAAATATATGTACAAGAAATTTTTATAACATATAACAATATTTTTCATTTTCCCATGCATCATACGACAATAAAAACTAACAATTCTTGATTTTATATGTAAATATAATGGTGGTCGACCTGGCTCACCATAAATCATAATTTGGAGTGGATGATTTGACATGTAATGATAATTTACAAAACTTTAAGTGTATCTTTTCAATAATTGCATTGTTTCCAAAACCCCATATATCACATCCATTTAGAAGGATAGGAACAACAATTTTGTCGAATAAATGTAAATGATCTTCTATTGAAAGATTAAGACCACGACCTAATACATTGCCTTAATGAGCCATTAAGGCAATGTATTAGGTCGTGGTCTTATTCGACACATATTTTTTTTTCATTTCTATAAAGGAGCCAGTTCTTGAAAAAAAATACACCCAAATATTTAAAGTGGTTCACAATTTCAACGTTCCTTCCTTCAAAATAAAAGTTTTCATTAACATAGCAACCGCTTGAAAAAATCATGATTTTAGTTTTATCAATGTTTACTTGAAGTTTCCAGGTATAACAATATTATAATAGTAAAAAAGTATCAAGATATGTTTGTAATTCATTTTTTGATTCAGCAACAAGTACCGTGTCGTCTGCATACAATATTACAAGTATTTTGGTATATAAGTTCAATTCGTTTTCCATTTCATTGGTAATGTATGGAAGCCCATTGACGTCATTTGAAGAAAGGAATTCTTCTAAATCTCTGGTAATGGCAGTCACCTAGGTGCACATTTTTAATAGCTAGAACCGGTCGAAGCTGAAAGTAAACTTCCGACATGAATTATGAAGAACTGCTTTGAGATTCGGTGAGGACGTCAGTCCATATATTCAGTGGAGCCAAATCTCAGCCAAGATTAAGTAGATACGAATTGACATACCGTAGTTTTGTGTGTAACAAACTTGCTGTCTGAGGTACCGTTTCATATGGTCTTTTGGTGGCTGGAAACGTGCAGTACAGTGTATTATTTACACCATTCATTATGCAGCATACATTAAGTGTGTTTAGGTTTGACTTTCACAACATACAGTGGAAACGAAATTACAATATTTTAAATTCAATATATAACAAGTATTTGCAAAGAAAATAAATGGACTTAAAAATAATTAAACTGCATGATTGTAAAAGCAAACTGTTGTATTGTTTGTATGAATCAGACGAGCACATGGTAACAACACAGCACACTACTTTTTATTGCAGACAGACAGTATTCCTATGAACATGATAAATTTCCGGACATAACATTTTATCCCCTCTCAAGATTGTGAGGTACAAACATTTGTGAATTAATAAACTTTCAAACTTTATACTGGCCAAAAATGTCAAAAGTAAAGTGTCACTAATTGAGTTCACTGCATATAAGTATATATTTTCAAACACATATCACTAAGAAGGTACAGAGTACAATGTATGACTAGAAATTAAAATAAAATAGCGAAGTTGTATAGGGGATTATCATACCCCTAAACACAATAAAACCATATGTTCATGCACATCAGCTAATGAGAACTAGGATATACAAAATCTTCCAAGATTTTTGGCTTTCAAATACAAACTGGGTATCGTTTCTCCTGTGCAACAGTCGTAGCTTTTTGTGGTGTACGCACAACTTTAGGCGTTCTGGTATGCGCAACACCGGATTTACATGTAACAAGTTATGATGATTTGTACTCTGGTACACCTGTCTCCCGATCGTCATTACCCACTTAAGTACCACTTGAATTACTAGACTCACATCAGTACCACTTTAATTACTCGACGCACTTAAGTACCACTTTAATTACTCGACTCACTTAAGTACCACTTTAATTACTCGACTGAGTTGACTGGAATTTCAATACTTCACGTCATCATTGGAAGTTGCGATTCCACGATCTGGTCTGCATATCTCCTCCATTGAGACATCGGATCGCCTTGTACACAGTACGACACTGGTCCAGTTATTTGCGCGATTGTTTCAGGAATCCATTTGTACTTCAGCGATAATTTCTCATCATTACCGATTGTCCGGGTACAAATTCTCTATTATGTGTACTTCTCTGTGCACACATCTCCTGTTGATTCTGTTTAACATGCGACTCGACAGTTGATCTCATCAGCTGCATTTTCGTTCTCAATTCTCTCCCTATCATTTGTTTGGCTGGAGTTTCGTTTGTCGTACAATGTGGAGTATTCCTGTAAGCTAACAAAATGTTTGCCATTTTTTTCTTTATGCTGCCTAAGTTATTTCTGCTGCACTTCATGGATTCTTTGAATGTTCGTACAAACGTTCTGCAAATCTGTTGCTGGATGGGAGGTATGGCGAAGTCTTGATGTGCTTGATTCCATTGGCATTCGCAAAATCTTCGAACTCCTTAGATGTGAATTGTTGCCCATTGTCGCTCACAAACGTTGCTGGAAGTTCTTTTCTTGATAAAACTGTTCTCAGAATGTCAATATTGCGCGCTGATGTGGTAGTACTCATTGTGATCACCTGGCCACTTAGAATGTGCAGCAAAATTATTCAACAGTATTCTGATTCTGTTGGCATCTATAACACTTCTTGGCCACATGTCCCGATTTATTCCTGGCCACCAACAATAATTTCTGGCCAGAGTCTTCATTTTAACGACACCAAGATGTCCTTCATGTATTTGAGATAACACTTGATCTCTGAGTTTTGTAGGTATGATCACTCTCACACCCCACATCACACAACCATGATATATTGACAGTTTATTTCGACATGAATAGAATGGTGCTCTTTGTCGAGGTCCTATCACTTTTCACACATGACATAACACGTCATAGATTTGCCTCATTCCGGGTTTCCTGTCGCATACTTCTACTGGTTACTGGTAGACATTCAATCTGCCCAAGGTGAAATGCCTCAACCAAGTCAATGGATAAGTCAGACTCTGTACTTTCCAAAGGTAATCGCGACATTGAATCTGCATTAGCATGTTTGTACGTTTTCCTGAATCCGATCTCAGCTGTACGCAGGCAAGAATAGTGAATAACGCTGTAATCTTGAAGTAGTTACTGGTATACCTTTCTGCGGATTGAAGATATGTATCAATGGGTGGTGATCCGTAATTAACTTTCTCTACTGGTGCAAGAGTACGAGAGGCAAATCTGATTAGCTTCTTGGTTCCATCTGGTAACTCTTGCGAAATCACTGCACTGAGTCCATATGGTGATGCATCACATGCTAACGAAATGGGTAGATATGGACTGTAGTGTGTCAACACCAAATCTGGAGCAACCAAATCCTTGAACTTGTTGAAAGACTCCTCACAGGCTTCAGTCCATTCCCATCGACAGTCCTTCTGCAACACCTTATGTAAGGGTCCAAGTATAGTTGCCAAATCAGGTAAGAATTTCCCATAGTAACTCAACCAATCTTAGAAAAGATCTCAGCAATGGCACATTCCAGGGTGACGGTACCTTAACAATAGTGTCGATCTTCTCTGGTGTCTTGTGTAGACCATGTCTATCAATGATCTGTCCACATAATATGATGTTCTCTTTGAAGAATTCACACTTCTTTAAGTTCGCACGGAAACCGTATTCACTAAGTCTTTGCAATACCCTTTCTAAGTTTTGTAGATGTTCTTTTTCAGTTTTTCCTGTGATCACCATGTCGTCCAGGATACATTGCGTTCCAGGAACCCATGCAGAACCTGCTCATTTGTTCGTTGTCAGATTGCTGATGCAATTCCGAAAGCCATTCGTTTATAGCTATATAATCCTCAGTGCGCGTTGATGGTTAATAGCTCTTTGCATCCTTCATCCATTAGAAGTTGTAGGTATGATTGCTTCAAGTCTATCTTAGAGAAATGCGATCCTCTATTCTTGTTGGCGAATATGTCGTCAATCTCTGGTAGTGGGTACTTTTCGACATTAAGTACTGGGTTCAATGTCACTTTGAAGTCGCCGCAGATTCTTACACTTCCGTTGTTTGTTCAATGTGAGTACAGTTGGGGTTGCCTACTTACTGTGTTGAACTTTCGTACGAGTTCCTTCTACTTCTAACTTATCGAGTTCTTCTTCAACTTCGAATGCCTGTTCCTGGTAGTTGCATGTATGTGAAGTTTGTTCACTGCCCCAGTCTCTGACTTGTTCCTCGACTGTACTTCTGTAGCGTCCTTAGCCGTTGATTCCATCGCAAGACTGATTTCTACTGTTTTTGCGAAAGACAAGTCTTTTTCTGATAGTAAGCGCTTTTGGATGTGTGCATGTCTCATGCCACACACTAATCTGTCTCTTAGATTCTCATTGAGCGAGTTGTTGAAATCACAATGAATTGCAGGATTCTTTAATTGAGCTGTATACTCAGCTATTGTCTCCCTGGCTTATCGAAACGGAAACGCTCTGTTGTGCTAAGTAGAGTTACAAGTTCTTTATAGGATTTTGCTGCAGGTTTGTCAGGAAAAGTTAGGTCACGCAACAATGTTTCCACCGATAAGTCATAGTAATGATGGTACCTTCTTTCCTGTATCTATTTCGTTGACATCGAAATACTGTTCAAATCGTTCGACGTAGCTTTCCCATGGTTCAATTGTCTCATCGAAGGGATCGATTTTTCCAATTAATCCTAATGCCGCCATCTTTGCGAATTATCACCACAGATCCGAGAACGAGTGAAACACCAGACAAGAAACGAACGTTTTATGCATGTAAATGTTTTTACCTCGTGGCCAATTTGTTGTATTCTTTGTATGAATTAGATGAGCACATGGTAACAACACAACTTCAAATATGGGGTATTTCCAATTTTTAAGAAAGTCGACCGGTCCTATAGTGCGAAACTGTCCCTGCTACCTTTATTGCAGACAGACAGTATCCATACTTAGTTAACAGTGATAACGAGACCAACCAATAAACATAATGAATTTCCGGACATAACACAAACGGCATTTATTGTCTGTTAGAATGGTTTTAGGTACAGTAATGCGTTACAATTGTAATCTAATTGAATGATAACACTTTAAAAGGGAAATACAATACATGTTAATTAGAAAGATGTAGCTCAGTCTCTTGAATTGTTCCTATCTTGATGACATTTTTCTAACCAGTGATGCAGAAAATTGACCTAAAGATGTATTTGACAGGTTTCTGTTTCAAAATGTTACTAACCTAATGATAAGTCTTGCGAACTGAGATTGAATATTGGAGAGAAGCTATGATTTTTATTGAAGAAATTAATGTTGTTATTTTTTAATTAAATCAATTTGAAAATTTAAAAGACTGGTTTGCTTCATTATATATAGTTTTTAGTCTATTTTTAATACTTTCAGGTCTTTAAATGTCATGTTTGAATAAGATAAAGAGTGTAGGTTTTGGTTGTTTTTTTGTTTTTTTTTACAAACTGCCAGAGCATGTTTGTGTTAATTAAGAATAAAAATAGACCAAACATTGATCAGATTACATTTTGATAATTTAATTCTTTTTTTAACATAATAGTGATTGTGTTGATGTTGTCAAATTTATGGCAATGAATACTAATTACATGTAATATGGTCTGAATTTTCCTGTATTACATGCGGACTAATCTTCTCTCAGAAGTAGGAAGGTATCTGACTGTCCTTCCATCCACAGCGCATGCGTTTATTTCCTGTTTTGCATTTAATCTCCGATTTTTACACACCTATCCAAAATTATTCAGATTATCTTACTAATCCCTTCTAATTATTTTCTGTAGCAACTGATGCATGGAGTTATCTTTACTCATTTTCATCTAAGTCCTTCTTATTCAAAACCATTTTGGGTTAATTAATATGTGATGGCTTTACATAACCCTCCTTTGAGAATACGTTAGAGTCACATGATATACTTTTTATGCCCCTGTAATCGGAGATTCATTCAGTCATGTTGATTTTCGTCCATCAGTCTGTCTGTCCTTAAAAACTTAAACCTTGTCCATAACTTCTGAATGTCTGGTGATAGGCCTTTCATAATTCACTTGTTTATTCCTTGTGACACCACCTTTATTAACGTAACAAATTCGTTCACCTCACGACCTTGACCTTGGAGTTTGATCTGCTTTTGAAAAACTTGCCCTAACTTTAGAATTATCATCATGGTTAGTGATAAGGCTTTTATATTTCATTTCACATGTGTATTCCTAATATGACAAGACCTTTATTTGGGTACCATAATTGTTTTGCTGTCATATGGGGGCATCAGCGTTTCTCAAACACATCTTCTTTTTCTAAAGTCTTCCAAGTGATTAAAGGGACCGATTCACGATTTCCCCCCAAATTTTGTTTTTCACTTTTAATGATCAAAATCTAATGTGTTTAAAAGGGTTTCACAAAAAATTAGGTTAAACATTATCATGCAATCTCATTTTAGAGAATACATATATTATTTAAGATTGCGGTATGTTATTGTTAACGAAGTTTTCAAAAGAAATGGAAATCGATCTAAGTTTATTATATCTATGACATTTTAAGTATCCTTTGGGTAAAATGTATCATCTAAAAGCTTAAATTTGTGACTGCAAAATTAAGATGCTTTAAATTACAAAATTATCATTTCACTGGTTTGTTTGTAAACAAAAAGACTCGAGTCTTTTATTTTTATTTTTACATAACACAGATTTAAGGCTTGCTGTTATTCTTGCATTCAGAAGACGAAAATTTTGGCTGTCAACGTAAATGAGATATTTTTAGCCAGGGTGGGGTCACCATAGATTGGTTGATTGTTTTTTCGCCTCGTCGATAATTTTAGATCCCGATCTAGTTAATGTAAAGAACTCTTAAGTTCCAAAGAAAGAAATTAAATAGAAATTATATTTATATAATACTTATAAATATACCTCTCAACTGATTCGATACGCAAGAGCTTGTTCTGTGTATAGTCAGATTTTAAATCGAGGCAAGCTACTGACAAACAAGTTGATGGTACAGGAGTTTCAACAGTCGATTGAAGTCAGCATTTCGCAAATTCTATGGTCGTAATAACGATCTAGTTCGTCAATACAACCTATCATTGAGTCAAATGCTATCTGACGTGTTTCATACCGATTGTTAGGCCGTTCTTGGCACACTGGTTTTGACTACGGATAACTCCGTTTACATGATCAGGATATAGGGCTCACGGCGGGTGTGACCGGTCGACAGAGAATGCTTACTCCTCCTAGGCACCTGATCCCAACTCTGGTGTGTCCAGGGGTCCGTGTTAGTTCAACTAGCTATTTTGTATTGCTTATAGGAGTTATGAGATTGATCACTGTTCGTTATCTTCACCTTTCATTATTGATCTGGAAGTTATTCAAGCTTAACAGCTGAAAGGTTTTCGCCATATTTGGTATTTTTATTTCAACGTTGTTAACGGGAAATAGTCCAAGAAGGACAAACTCTAAACTCATACGATAAACCATCTTATAATATGTAAATAGAAGATAAAAAATAAACCAAAAAACATTTTTTTTCAACATTATCAACAAAGCCGCAAAATAAGTGGGCACATAATTATGAAACCATAGCACATAATTTTGGAACCACATCATATGATTATAAAGCAACAGCATATAGTCATGAAACCACAGCAAATAATTATAAAACTACATCATTTAATCAAATCACACCATATAAGAGAGTTATATTGTTCCATGCAATTTTATGATGCGTTGGTTATTGTAACGTATTTGGATCTACTGCTTCGTTATGTAATTCTGTGGTTCAGGTCAATCACGGCGATTCTTGGTTGATTCTAGTAACATTTTAGAATTTTAATCTTGCAAGAGAGGTGTGCTGTCTCTCAATATTCTTTTTCACTTGTTTGATTTTTATCAAAGGTAGGTCTGTGATATAACTTTGAATGATATATTAAGGATTTAAGTATTGTTTGGATGGTTCCTACATGAAGTAAAATTATAGTAATACATGTAACGGTGATTCCGTGGAAGCTTTTATTCAATGAAGTACTCTGTCATTCTTTTAAAAAACCCACACATTTCGTAGAAAAACGTTTTAAATTTGGGGCAGTTCAATTTAGAATTGATTTAGATGAGTAATGTTTACCGGTAACTTAATTTTTCACAGATACAGACCAAAACGGAAGCATGAAAACGTAGAAAGACTGGAGAGGAAACCAGACGAAAAGTCAGGTGATACATGAAAACCACCACAGTGTCAGCCTGTATGACCAAAAAAACCTGCCTGGACAAACCAGAAGCATGTGATCTAAAGAAGTCGGACTTTGTGGTTTCAATGTCCGTTACATGTGAATTTAAAACATATGAGGAAATCGGACACCGTGTCCCACCTCACTCATCTATTAGATTGTATAGCTATTTTTATGTTGATGCCAAGTTACTGTTGGATGATAAAATTAAATTTCTGTAATTCTATACTCCGTTTGATATTGTATATTTGATATTAAAGAATTAGATTCACAATATAATGACTCCGTTAAGTATTTAGACATTGTCAAGAGCGATTGAAACGTGTGTTGCACTGAAAGGCAGCGAAATTTCGCATGGGTTTGAAACCCTAAAATTCTACCCAATACAAAAAAGTGGCGCCTAATGCATAGCATGAGATTTACGTATTAAACCACGAATATCACAATCAATCGATCTTCGATATTGACACGCCCAACTTTGTAAACACACGAAGTTTTTAACGTGTTTCGTGTAACTTTCATAACTATATTCTATCACAACCCAAAGATCGTGTTTGTTGGTGTTTATGTATGCTTGTACCTTGACGCATTGAAAATAATCTAGAGAACTACGGCAGAAAATATATCTTCTATGGAACATCATTGCTGCCTTATGTGGGTGTGTTTCGTGATAAGGTGGTGTGCATTACTGCCTTATGTGGGTGTGTTTCGTGATAAGGTGGTGTGGGTTTTTTTATTATATGCTACAGTTCTTTCATAATAGGTGGTGTTTTATATATATATATATATATATTATATGCTATAGTTCTTTCATAATAGATGGTTGGTTTTTTAATATTATATGCTGCAGTTCTTTCATAATAGGTGGTGGGTTTTTTAATATTATATGCTGTAGTTCTTCCATAATAGGTAGTGGGTTTTTTAATATTGTATGCTGCAGTTCTTTGATAATAGGTGGTGGGGTTTTTAATATTATATGCTGCAGTTCTTTCACGATAAAGTGGTGGGAAATATAAACCCTATGTCAGACTGTGTTCATTCCATTCTTTTCCCAGAGGCTCGCTAACACCTGTGCCACTTATGCCGAGTCTAAAATGCCTTTCGAGTTTGATTTGAAAATAAATTTAATCTACGAATACATTGATCAATTTTAACAATCTCTTTTAATTACTTTCATCATCACTTAGATATTATCGGCATTCGGCAAAATAAGGTCATCGATATGCGAGGGGTTCCGAGTGACCACTTCTTCGTAATGAAATACCCATAGCACAATATGAGAAATATTCATGCATTATAAAACCACCATCTTATAAAGGAATAACAGAATCGTATATTGAAAAGGCTCCATCTTCTGGAGAGAAAAACCCCAGCATAAATATGTAAAGAAAACCCACCCATCTTATGATAAAACCACAGCATGTAATAAAGTGTCACTATCTTGGCATAAAAGAACCAGTCTAGTCAATCTAGCAAATCACCTCAAAGTAATTGCAACAGAAACAAACTCGATGGAATTCAATAGGCAAAGACGTGATTAACAACATACAAAAAATCGGACAATGGGAAATATTTCAAATTTAGACTTAAATGTTTTAGTAAACCATCGATATTTTCTGGTGTTTACGGCACACCTTACACGCAAAGGGGAGTAACTCAACTGTGACAGTCATCGGAATAAACATATAGTATGATATACACGACGATCTAAGATGCATGTAATAAAAAACGCGATTAAACAGCTTTACGGTTGTATTAAAAAGGTGATTTTTGACACCTTATATATACATACAATATTGCTCAGCATCTCATATTCTTTGCCGACTTCCATTCCCAGGGAACTTTCGGAACAAAGCTTCATAATCTTTTCTTTGACCCTTTACTGAATTAATTTGAATTATGACACACAATATTTATTTTAGAATTTATAAATAATCAATTATAAATGAAATCTTAAAGAATTAGTGTCAATTTACAAGGGGGAATTACATTCACTAGAAAAGTATGGAAAGCCATTAGGATGAAAAGTTTCAGTTGTATTGTATCTTCATAATTTGAGCAAGCGCTTTGTATCAAAAGCTTTTATAAACTAATTAAACAAGTAATTTTGCTTTTCTTTTTGAAATTCAGGTTTGGGGAGTCATTCCTGGGTAATAATAATAAGAATAAAACAATGGTAATATAAATAATAAAAATCAATGTCAAGTAAGCGCCTAGTATCGTAATTTGATGTAAAATGAACAATCTTAGAATCTAGTAATTACTCTTTAATTAGTGTTGAACTCTCGACCTGCGGAACCAAATCTAGCAGCATGCGACCAGCGCGCTAGACCGCTGGGCCATCTAATCAAGACGAAACTTGTTTTCGATGACCATGCAATTCTGGACACGCTGTCACACGATACACGGTCATTGATATTGATAATGGAAATGGGATACAGTTATTCATCGTAAATTCCAGACGATCATACAAAATACACATTGCATTTGAAATATTTTTATATCAAGCACAGAAATAGCAACGAACTCTGAACTAAACATAACTGCCTTAAGGGACGAAATCAAAAGATCGATGTCGGATAAAAATTTTAATTCACCTTTCAGCAATTCTTGTATCCGTTAAAACTAAATTACCAGTCGCACTAGATAAACTTTTGAACGCTATTCGCTGTAAATGCAAGGCATTGTGACACTAGCCGTTGTACTTGCAAAAAACATGGACTGAACTGTACTGCAATTGCTCAAATGATCGCTAAAATAATTATCAGGCACGTAGCAACAATGGCTCTACCCCCTTTTTATCATTACATGCTTTGGTTATTATTATTTTTTTTTATATACAGAGGTCGATGTATTGACAGATTGGTTGCTCGCCCTCCTCTTTTGTTTAATAGCATTGTCGTGAACTGTACACAGTGGAAGTTTAAATTGCAGAATTATCATCATCTCCCCAACCTTTTTAACGATGCTATGTGCCTGATTCATTTTGCTTTTAAATCTAGGTGTCCATTGTTTTTAAAACAGATTACTCCTGAAATTCTCTGTATTAATTGCACAATAATTTGGATGAAACTAAACGTCAAATACGGCTACAACCCCCCCCCCCCCCCCTTCCTTCTTTCCCAAACTTAAAAATTTGACGAAGTATTAAAAATTTCTTTATAAAATCGAAGAAACTGAACCTTGTTTCATCATAGATATAGTACAAACTGCTAAAACTCAGCTTAATAAAAAATTTGGTAGAGTAAACTTTATACACTGTTTGTTAATACTATTTATGTGAAGCTAAGGACCAGAATGGTAAGCATACCTCCAACTTTCGGTGTAAGGGAAGTAACTGCAAAAATATAGGTCATCTTTAACAGACCATTTTTAAAGGGGCACTTGTTTTGTGTGAACAGTTTATTTTAATGTTTAAATCTTCATGTGGTAACTCAATGGATAGGAACAAGTATTTTAGTTTTTAGTTGTGCATTTAGACGTTTTATTCTTAAATTTATAATATCAATGTCATATCTTCTATAAAGCAGCCATTTCCTATCATTTCCAGTTATTCGCTATTTCTTTTTTCAGAAAAAGGAAGATTTCCAACCTAAAATGGTATTATTCCATATATATATTGTCAATAAAATATATATCTTACTTGTCTTACAGTTTTTAAAAGTAAATCCTTACCTCAGTTTTTCATTGGTAGCCTCCAATGTATGAAAAATGTGGGTTTTCTTCTTAGAATTTCAAAATTATATTTAAAAAAGCAAGATTTTACCCAAAAATTACAGTCAAAGAAAGAATATATTCTGCTTTCAAAAGCTTTAATCGAACATTTCAAGGTTGAAATTTGAAATATGAGACTGTATGTTACATGAAATGGACCTTTTCTTCAATTTCCAGTTTTTAGCGATTTTCATGAAAAAACACATCATTTTACCGTAAAATTCCAATTTTCCCATTGAAACACAGAAGTCGATTTTTAATATGTTGTTTGCATGTGTTTTCTTGCATGAATAATCAATATTTCATTTCTGTTGCAATTAGTTTGAGGTTTTGCTCATATATGGCTAGCTTGACTAGACTAAACCACACCATATAATGAAAGAGCACCACATTATCATGAAAGAACCACATATAATGAAAAAGCACCACATTATCATGAAAAAACCACAGCATACACTGAAAAAGCCCCATGGCCACCTTATCACCAAAGAACCACATCATATAATGAAAAAGCCCCATGGCCACCTTATCACCAAAGAACCACATCATTATAATGAAAAAGCCCCATGGCCACCTTATCACCAAAGAACCACATCATTATAATGAAAAAGCCCCATGGCCACCTTATCACCAAAGAACCACATCATTATAATGAAAAAGCACCATGGCCACCTTATCACCAAAAAACCACATCATATAATGAAAAAGCACCATGGCCACCTTATCACCAAAGAACCACATCATATAAAGAAAAAGCCCCATGGCCACCTTATCACTAAAGAACCACATCATATAATGAAAAAGCACCATGGCCACCTTATCACTAAAGAACCACATCATATAATGAAAAAGCACCATGGCCACCTTATCACCAAAGAACCACGTCATATAATGAAAAAACACCACTGCATCATGAAACAACCACAGCATATAATTAAAAACGTCACCTTTTCATAAAAAAAATCTCAGCATATGATTAAAAAAATCAACACTTCATGAAATACATGTACATCCACGTAAGGCAGTAATGGCGTTCCATACTTTTCCGTTCGTCCACTATGCATATAAAGTGATTTATTTAGTCCAATTTACCCTTTCACCTTACAAGAAGTCCTATTAATAAAACGTCACATTAATTGGTAATTCGGAGTGCGAAAAATATTTTCTTGTTGTTTTAAAACTACAATGATTGTACAGTTTTTGTATTATTTTTGCATTATTCATTTGGCTATAAAACGATGATCAAAGAACAAAAAATATAGTTGAATATCAGAATTTTCTTCATCCTTAAAAATTGCCAGACGTCAGTTATTTGTGATTTGCAGGGAGAAAAGTTGACGTCACATAGTAATTTAAATCTTTAACTATTGCGTAATGAAATTGAGACCTAATATCTTAATGGTAATATTACGCATAAATCCTACTCATCTTAATTAGTAATTTTTTCTCACTCTGATTTGCAACATAACCAGATAAAGAAACTGGAAATCTAGGGGACTGTCGGGATTAATGAGGACATCGGGTACTCCAATTTATTGCATCAAATTAAAATCTTTACAAGCCATTTGTGCATACTGTAGATCCATTTGTGCATCATTGATAAAGTCCGATCAAATTTTGGCGCAAATTTTGTTTGAAATTCCAAACACTTGCTGTATATCTTCTAGATATACTCAATCATACGCAAAAAGATAGATACGCTACCTTTTGAATACGTGAGGGGAGTTTCAATGGAAGGACACTGTGACAGGCGGACGATGATAACGAACAAGAAAAATGTGTCCTAACCTAGAAGTATACCTCGTATCCAGGATTGATTGATTGATTTAATATTGTTTAACGTTCCTCTCGAGAATATTTCACTCAAATGGAGACCTAATATCTGCTGGTGAATGGCTGCAAAATTTAGGCCTATGCTCGGAGCTTACGGCCTTTAAGCAGGGAGGGATCTTTATCGTGCCAGACCTGCTGTGACTCGGGATCTAGGTTTTTGCGGTCTCATCCGAAAGACCGCCCCATTAAGTCGCCTCTTACGACAAGCAAGGGGATACTGAGGACCTATTCTAACCCGGATCCCCATGGGACTCGTACCCAGGAAAGCAGGACACAGAAACGTGGTGATTGTGACCTCGAGAATCAATCGATTGGCTGCTCAAGATAGAATGCAAATGCACTCAAAATCCGGAACACAGATGCTTGGAATATAATATACACGTATAATTATAAACTCAATACACTTAGGGGACACTTTTCAGATGTTTTAACAATACCTAATAAAATCGACCTACATGTAACTGTACATGAACAAAAATCCCATCTGATGTATATGTTTCAAGCATTGCAATATTTCATCTGCCCTATATGTAATTTCTCGTTTGTATTGTACAATTTTTCATTTGTATTGTAATTTTTTTTTTAGATATATTGTTTGTTTGTACATCTATATTATATATACATGTACGTAACATAATTTTTTTTTTTTTGTCTTTTATTTAATTCAATATCAACAAATATATAAATAATTCATCAACATAATGCAATTTCATGCAATAAAGTTTACAGTAGTTAGATTGGATTGTCAAGTCATACTATTCATAAATACACACACACACACAAAAACACTATTATTTATCGTATGAAAGGCTACCCTTGTTTACCTGTAAGGCACACTACCACATACACAAAGAGTTCAATTGCCTCTAGGTAAACAAAATGTGAAGGAGCCGTCTCCCTCCACATCGGGCCTCTCATATACAAAATTCAAATCAAGAAGTATCAAAAGTTGTACAAACTTTCCTAAATATATTTTTAATACATATATTTGAATTCGATTTTTCTGCAATGTATTGATATGTATTTAAAAAGCCCGTTTCACTGAGATATATAAATTTTCACTGTTACAAGAGGTTTCAGTTAGTGTACATTTCATTTTATATTCATAAATCTTCAGTGCAATGAAAGAAATAAAAATATTAAGAGCCTCTGATAGATTTGTGTTATTATAAAAGCCTATGACGATATGTTTCCAAGAAATATCAAGATTTAGTACATTATTAATCCTTTTCCATATTCTTTTAGACGATCTGCAGGCATATATAAGGTGTTCTATGTTTTCAATTTCACCGCAGTTTTCACAATATTTTTGTATATTTGGATTCCATTTGCTAACATTCAGATTATTATTCAAAAGTTTATGTAACAATTTATAGTTAAACTCTGATATTTGTTTATCTGAAATTTTTGCGACTTTTCGGAATGTCAAACTTTTCCGTCCAAAAGTTTTCTGTGATTTGGTTTAATGAACTTGTTACCAACTAATATGTTATAGAAAAAAGATGATTTGATATTCAATATATTTACAAAGTTATTTCCTTTAAATAATACATGTATGTTGTCTTTAATATTAATATAGGGAGCTTTTTTGCAGTCAAATATACAGGTAAAGCTGTTGAACATTGTTTTTAGAATATAGTATTCACAGATAATATTGTTTCTATGAGAGATTAAATCTTGAAAATATTTTAAATCTCTAAATACACCATTGTTATCATATAAATCTTTGGTGTATAGAACTCCTGACTTTGTATTGTAATTTTGTATTTCCATTGTAAAATTTCAAAATTGCATTTTATAGTTTTCCACTTGTATCAATTATTTTAATGTAACTTTCATTTTTGGGTGGGTTTTTGGGGGAGGGGGTGTTTTAGTTCTATTCATTACATTTAAAGGGAAAGGCAACCCTAACCACATAGTTGCTTTTATGAATAAGGTATCACTTACTGATATCGTAATTGACAGTCTTTAACTACAACAATCCTTGCTTAAATCAATATTAATCTATTATGTATTTTAAATTACCCGCCGCTAAGAAAGTGGCCATTGGAGTTTAATTTATGACGTCACACCGTCTATTCAGGTTTATTTCATCAGCAGCACTGTATACATGACAAGTCACGAACAGTTAAGTTTGGAGCCGTATAGATTTGAGCCCGTTCTTTCGCAAGAGGAATTTAAGAAAAGAAGACGTCCAGCCGAGTGGCAGACCAGACAGACGGTACACGTTCTTCATACAAATGTCTCGAACCTCAACTTGTCATTACGCAAATGATGGATCCACAGTTTACGTAGTCTTTTCTTTTCAAATGACTTGGTTGAGTCGGGAATTTCGAAAAATACCCTTTTTTCACATCTCCCCTCCGCATTAGTGTAATTAACTGCTTGCCAGGAAGGCATCAACCTTTTTATTCGTAAGATCTACCACTTGCACATCTTTGATGATGTCGCAGGTGCTTGGGTTCAGCCCCCCCCCCCTCTCCGAATAAGCTATATGAGTTGATTTAATTAATTTTTTGTTGAAAATATTTCTAATGCATGTCAACAACGTCTTGCATACCCATAAAGTCCAAAATAATTCAAAACTAGTTCTAATTGTAACGGGGACCGTTACAGATGTTCCCCAAACCTCCCCCAATTAAAAAGTGATGTCCTTGTGAATCTATAGCAAAAAATCATTTTATTTTAGCCTTTAATTACATGTAGTACGTTCAATATGGTCATTTCAGTACCAAAAAATGAAAGAAAGTGTTTCACGCGCATACACGCGCACGCGTGTATGATTCCGAATTTTTGTTGATGTCGTTCAACAGGCATGTGTATCATATACCCACAGTGTGAATTTCATAACGTTTCCACCAAATATAAGGAAGTTATAGCGATTTTAAAATCGTCCAATCAGAATTCAGCACACGTGCATGTACGTGCTGAGCAGTAATTCTAACCACAGCAATTTGTAAGGAGTACCAAGACACATCTAAACCATTAATATCAATACAATTTGACGAAAAACAAAAACGTTATCGTCCTTTAAAAATTGAACATTTAAAAAACGTTGCACGCGCATGCGCGTGTGCGTTAGCATTGTTTTGCTACACCAATATATAGATACACATATTGTTTACGTATGCTGTGAATATCATCTCATTCGCTTCATAGATAAGATAGTTACAAACGTTTTAGTATTATCCAATCAAAATGAAGTGCACGTGCATGCGCGTGCAAATTGGTAATTTTGACCATGCAAATCAGTTAAGGGTCTCAATATCTACCTATGATATGAATTTCAAGCCATTTCAATGAACAACAAAAAAGTTAGACTGATTCCAGAATTACTGTACAAATTTCGTAATGCGCGTGCACGCGCATGCGTGCGCGTGCTGACAAAATAACTATTATTTTTCATATGTACAAATGATATACTATCATCCTATTTAGGTTTTATATCGCTTCCTTCAATATTCTGATTTTCCATTTTTTGTACCAAAATTGCAATGCACGTGCGCGCGCGTGCATGCACGTGCAAACAAAATGACTATCACTATGCACATCTACAAACGCTATACTATCATCCTGGAAAGTTTCATATTGATCCCTTTTGTAGTTTCTGAGAACACTACCGGACAAAAAAGTACCGGAGAAAAAGAATAATAACTAGTTCTAATTGTAACGGGGACCGTTACATATGTTCCCCAAACCTCCCCCAAATAAAATGTGATGTCCTTGTGAATCTATAGCAAAAAATCATTTTATTTTAGCCTTTAATTACATGTACTACGTTTAATATGGTCATTTCAGTACCAAGAAATGAAAGAAAGCGTTGCACATGCATACACGCGCACGCGTGTATGATTCCGAATTTTTGTTGATGTCGTTCAACAGGCATTTGTATCATATACCCACAGTATGAATTTCATAACGTTTCCACCAAAAATAAGGAAGTTATAGCGATTTTAAAATCGTCCAATCAGAATTCAGCACACGTGCATGCACGTGCTGAGCAGTAATTCTAACCACAGCAATTTGTAAGGAGTACCAAAACACATCTAAAACCCTAATATCAATAGAATTTGATGAAAAACAAAAACGTTATCGTTCTTTAAATATTGAACATTTGAAAAACGTATCACGCGCATGCGCGTGTGCGTTGGCATTTTTTGTTACACTAATATATAGATACACATATTGTCTACGAATGCTGTGAATATCATCTTATTCGCTTCATAAATAAGATAGTTACAGACGTTTTAGTACTATCCAATCAAAATGAATCGCACGTGCATGCGCGTGCAAATTGGTAATTTTGACCATGCAAATCAGTTAAGGGTCTCAATATCTACCTATGATATGAATATCAAGCCATTTCAATGAACAACAAAAAAGTTAGACTGACTCCAAAGTTAGCGTACAAATTTTGTAATGCGCGTGCACGCGCATGCGTGCGCGTGCTGGCAAAATAACTATTATTTTTCATATGTACAAATGATATACTATCATCCTATTTAGGTTTTATATCGCTTCCTTCAATATTCTGATTTTCCATTTTTTGTACCAAAATTGCAATGCACGTGCGCGCGCGTGCATGCACGTGCAAACAAAATGACTATCACTATGCACATCTACAAACGCTATACTATCATCCTGGAAAGTTTCATATCGATCCCTTTTGTAGTTTCTGAGAACACTACCGGACAAAAAAGTACCGGAGAAAAAGAATAATAATAATAATAATAATAATAATAATAACTAGAAACTCATTACTAGTAATGAGTAGGTCTTCCGTTAGACCACTTCCGGTAAAGAGCTTTCTGTTCCTACGAAAACCATTTAAATATATCAGAAAATAAGCCTTAACAATGAATGAGAAATGTATTATCGAACCTTTTACTCATTTCTGGTAACTTCCGGTGATGACCGGAAGTACTTTTATTATGCGTTTTCCCATAAATGACAGCGACTCTTTACTGTCTATATTCCCTGAAAATTTCACGTCTCTATCTCAAAGAGTTCTCAACAAAAAGAAGTAGACTAAAGAAAAAAAAAGTAGTAGGTTACTACCGACCGGAAGTCAATTTTGAAAAACAAAATTATCAAAACTCTAGAAGTTGATACTTTTATTATGACATGTGAAAATCATATGAAAGACTTCAAATATAAGCGAGATTTATGAGGACAAAGAGATAAAAAGTAAAAAGGTATTTTATCAAGAAACCGGAAGTAGTTGTTTTGACTACCAACGGAGTCAATATTCTTTTGACACTTTCAAAGAGACTTAATAAACTAGTATAGGTTTCAATTTACAAGAAAAAGTTTGAAATTTGCGATTCTTTCAATCACTTCCGGTGACGACAGGAAGTGACGGTCGACATGTTCAACCCTCTACTGCACGACTGCAAACGGAGATTTATAATTCCTGAATAATTGATGAACCTATATTTTACCTTTTCCAAGAAAAATGCTGGACAAAATTCCTTTTGAGAAACAGAAAATCGCCCATATTTTCCGACCGGAAGTGAATTTTGTAAAAACAAAAATAGTTATAGGAAGGTCCTTTCATAAGACATTATTCCTGAAAATTTCAAGAAAATTTATCCACCATCTCTGAGAAATCACTCGAAGAAATCGGAAAATCGACATTTTTCAAATACTTCCGGTATAGACCGGAAGTGACGGACGAAAAAATTGAATGTATGTGTACAATGGACTAATGTTAGTTGATCAACTCTAGAAGTTTCAAGCGTCTATCTATATTCATTATTGAGAAACTGAAAAAACAAGGTTTGAATATGTCCACCCCATATCTCACGACCGGAAGTGAATTTTACAAAAATATTTAAATTTACACTAGACATTTATAATGTCTATAACATATGTAAAATTCAAATCATTAACTTGTTTTATGACCGAGATTTATGGCACTGAAAAATGAGAGAATGAATAGTTTTTCTTTCATATAACCGGAAGTTGGAGTTTCAACTTCCGGTGGGATCAATAGTTTTTGAGAATTAGAACGAGACCTAATAAACCGATATAGGTTTCAATTTGAAAGAAAAAAGTTTGAAATTTATGATTTATTAATCACTTCCGGTGACGACCGGAAGTAACGGCCGACATTCTTACCCCCCTACTGCACCCCTACAAAGTGAGATTTATTACCTCTGAAATTTTGGTGACTCTATCTTTTACCGTTTCTGAGTAAAACGATTGACAACGAAAACAGCTCATAAGCCGTATTTGCCGACCGGAAGTGAATTTTACAAAAATATTTGACGTTACTCTAGACATTTGTAGTGACTATAATATATGTAAAACTCAACTCATTAACTAGTTTCATGACCGAGATTTATGGCACTGAAAAATGAGAGAATGAATAGTCTTTCTTTGATATAACCGGAAGTTGGAGATTCAACTTCCGGTGGGGTCAACATTTTTTGAGAATTAGAACGAGATATAGTAAACCAAAGTAGGTTTCAATTTAAAAGAAAAAAGTTTGAGATTGATGATTTATTTGATCACTTCCGGTGACGACCGGAAGTGACGGTGACAAAAAATATTACGTGAATGCACCATAGAGAAAATAGATCTATCATCCCTGAAAGTTTCATTCGATTATCTTTAGTGGTTTTCAAGTTTACCCCCGGACAAAGTTTCTTTCAAAAACCGGAAAATCGGACGTATCTGACGAACGGAAGTGAATTTTGAAAAAATGAAAAAAACGCCTTGAGGTACCATCGTTCCCTATAACCTGTGAAAGTTTCAGGAAAATCCATCCAACGGTCTCGGAGACGAAAGGGAAATAATAATAATAATAATAATAATAAACAGTAGAATCACTAGAAGGTCTTCCGTTGGAGACGGAAGACCTTAATAAACAGTAGAATCACTAGAAGGTCTTCCGTTGGAGACGGAAGACCTTAACTAGACACGATCTCGTTGCGAGCAACGAGTAGGTCTTCCGTCCGATTTGTTGATGCACTCGGAGTTAAAAAAAAAAAAAAAAAAAGACAAATGAGTCCCAATTTAGTTTCCGACTTTAAGACACTTTAGATATAATCAATTTTTCATATCATAAGCTTCTGAAGCAAAGTTGCGGTGAAATTCGTTTGAAATTCGACTCTCCAGGCGAGCCATAAGGCCCGCGGGCCTATTTCTTCATGTCATTTGTTAGCCCTCTATAGACTCAACAACTTTAGTTCTATATGTCTTTACAAAATATTTACCTGTAAAAAGTTATTGAGATCGACCGATATCGACAAAAAATCGACTCTACAGGCGAGCCATTAGGACCATAGGCCTATTTCTTGATATCAATCGATAGATCTCGATAAACTGAACAACTTTTGTTCAATATGTCCTTACAAAATATTTACCAGTTACAAGTTTTTGAAATCGACTGATATCGACAAAAATCGACTCTACAGGCGAGCCATGAGGCCCACAGACCCATTTTTTTTATATTGATCGATAGGTTATGACACATTGAACAACTTTTGTTCAATAATGCTTTTCAAAAAATATGTCGTTTTAAAGATATGAGGCGTCAAATATTTACGATTTTGGCCCTTAAAATCTTTAATTACGTAACATATGACCTACTTTTTGATTTGATAAGATCAAGCTCGTTGAGATGAACATTTCCGCTTCTACAACTTATTATAAAATATTAATAGTTTCTGAGATATTCTCAAAAACATTTGGACCCTTCTGAACCCCTAATTTAAAGGGCCAGCCCGTTTTGCTTGATATCGTAAGAAAGGCCTTGTCATTTTAAACATTTTTTGCTCAACAAGTATTTAGAAATTCTTTACCGTTCTCGAGTTATCTCTACAAGAAATATTTAGGGGCCAAACTGTAGCTCCCTAACGGGGCCACATAGGAAAAAAACGAAATGTACATATTGTTTAGATTATCATTCTGAACAACTTTTGTTCAATAATACTTTTCAAAATATTTGTCGTTTTCAAGATATGAGGCGTGAATTATTTATGATTTTGGCCCTTAAAATCCCTTATTACGTAACATATGACCTACTTTTTGATTTGATAAGAACAAGCTCGTTTAGATGAACATTTCCGCTTCAATGACTTATTACAAAATATTAATAGTTTCTGAGATATTCTCATAAAACTTTGGACCCTTCTGGGCCCCTAATTTAAAGGGTCAGCCCCTTTTGCTTGATATCGTAAGAAAGGTCATGACATTTCAAACATTTTTTGTTGAACAAGTATTTAGAAATTCTTTACCGTTCTGGAGTTATTTCTAGAAGTAATTTTTAGGGGCCAAACTGTACCTCCCTAACGGGGCCACATAGGGTAAAAACGAAATATGCATATTGTTCAGATCATCATTCTGAACAACTTTTGTTCTTTATTGCTTTTCAAAATATTTGTCGTTTTCGAGATACAAGGGGTAAAAAATTTATGGTTTTGGCCCTTAAAATCCCTTATTACGTAACATATGACCTAAATTTTTATATGAATAGATTTGGATTGTTGAGATGAACATTTTTTGTTCTTTGACTTATACCAAAATATTAACGATTTTTGAGATATTTGATCTAGATTTTGAGCCCTTCTAGATCCCTAATTTAAGGGGCTAGCCCCTAAATCTTGATATTTTCGAAAAGATCTCGTAAATGTGCACAACTTTTGTTCTACATGTCTTAACAAAATATTTGCAAGAAAAAAGATATTGGAGATCAAAGGTCAAAAATCGCCGAAATCGGGGAAAAATTTTGGCATCCATTTTTTCAGATCCAGGCGAGCGTTTAGGCAAATCGCCTCCGGTAAAATCGAATCCCCCACAAATCTTCTAAAATGTTTACTCTATCTTGTGTAGAAATTTCAAGACTCTAGCTTCAAAACTAACGGAGGAGATGTGTGGACAACAAGGCCCTTCAAAAAGTCACTAAAAGAGAGATAACTCCTGACCGGAAGTGACGTCAAGCACGAAATTTTGCAAGCAAAGTCTCGTCACCAAAAGACATCTTTCCTGAAAATTTCGTGAAAATCGATCGAGAAATGGCTGAGAAAAACGCGTGTACTACCAAGGAAAATAATAATAATAATAACTAGACACGATCTCGTTGCGAGCAACGAGTAGGTCTTCCGTCCGATTTGTTGATGCACTCGGAGTTAAAAAAAAAAAAAAAGACAAATGAGTCCCAATTTAGTTTCCGACTTTAAGACACTTTAGATATAATCAATTTTTCATATCATAAGCTTCTGAAGCAAAGTTGCGGTGAAATTCGTTTGAAATTCGACTCTCCAGGCGAGCCATAAGGCCCGCGGGCCTATTTCTTCATGTCATTTGTTAGCCCTCTATAAACTCAACAACTTTAGTTTTATATGTCTTTACAAAATATTTACCTGTAAAAAGTTATTGAGATCGACCGATATCGACAAAAAATCGACTCTACAGGCGAGCCATTAGGACCATAGGCCTATTTCTTGATATCAATCGATAGATCTCGATAAACTGAACAACTTTTGTTCAATATGTCCTTACAAAATATTTACCAGTTACAAGTTTTTGAAATCGACTGATATCGACAAAAATCGACTCTACAGGCGAGCCATGAGGCCCACAGACCCATTTTTTTTATATTGATCGATAGGTTATGACACATTGAACAACTTTTGTTCAATAATGCTTTTCAAAAAATATGTCGTTTTAAAGATATGAGGCGTCAAATATTTACGATTTTGGCCCTTAAAATCTCTAATTACGTAACATATGACCTACTTTTTGATTTGATAAGATCAAGCTCTTTGAGATGAACATTTCCGCTTCTACAACTTATTATAAAATATTAATAGTTTCTGAGATATTCTCAAAAACATTTGGACCCTTCTGAACCCCTAATTTAAAGGGCCAGCCCATTTTGCTTGATATCGTAAGAAAGGCCTTGTCATTTTAAACATTTTTTGCTCAACAAGTATTTAGAAATTCTTTACCGTTCTCGAGTTATCTCTACAAGAAATATTTAGGGGCCAAACTGTAGCTCCCTAACGGGGCCACATAGGGAAAAAACGAAATGTACATATTGTTTAGATTATCATTCTGAACAACTTTTGTTCAATAATGCTTTTCAAAATATTTGTCGTTTTCAAGATATGAGGCGTGAATTATTTATGATTTTGGCCCTTAAAATCCCTTATTACGTAACATATGACCTACTTTTTGATTTGATAAGAACAAGCTCGTTTAGATGAACATTTCCGCTTCAATGACTTATTACAAAATATTAATAGTTTCTGAGATATTCTCATCAACCTTTGGACCCTTCTGGGCCCCTAATTTAAAGGATCAGACCCTTTTGCTTGATATCGTAAGAAAGGTCATGACATTTCAAACATTTTTTGTTGAACAAGTATTTAGAAATTCTTTACCGTTCTCGAGTTATTTCTAGAAGTAATTTTTAGGGGCCAAACTGTAGCTCCCTAACGGGGCCACATAGGGTAAAAACGAAATATGCATATTGTTCAGATCATCATTCTGAACAACTTTTGTTCTTTATTGCTTTTCAAAATATTTGTCGTTTTCGAGATACAAGGGGTAAAAATTTATGGTTTTGGCCCTTAAAATCCCTTATTACGTAACATATGACCTAAATTTTTATATGAATAGATTTGGATTGTTGAGATGAACATTTTTTGTTCTTTGACTTATACCAAAATATTAACGATTTTTGAGATATTTGATCTAGATTTTGAGCCCTTCTAGATCCCTAATTGAAGGGGCTAGCCCCTAAATCTTGATATTTTCGAAAAGATCTCGTAAATGTGCACAACTTTTGTTCTACATGTATTAACAAAATATTTGCAAGAAAAAAGATATTGGAGATCAAAGGTCAAAAATCGCCGAAATCGGGGAAAAATTTTGGCATCCATTTTTTCAGGTCCAGGCGAGCGTTTAGGTAAATCGCCTCCGGTAAAATCGAATCCCCCACAAATCTTCTAAAATGTTTACTCTATCTTGTGTAGAAATTTCAAGACTCTAGCTTCAAAACTAACGGAGGAGATGCGTGGACAACAAGGCCCTTCAAAAAGTGAGTAAAAGAGAGATAACTCCTGACCAGAAGTGACGTCAAGCACGAAATTTTGCAAGCAAAGTCTCGTCACCAAAAGACATCTTTCCTGAAAATTTCGTGAAAATCGAACCAGAAATGGCTGAGAAAAACGCGTGTACTACCAAGGAAAATAATAATAATAATAACTAGTAATCCTAATTGTTCGCGAACAATTAGAGGTCTTTCCACCTTTTCTGGATTTGTTTCTTGACCTTCAATCTTGATCCATTCTTCAGTAGGTCAAATGAGGCCAAAAAACTTTCAAGTCAATGTAAACTTGGAAAACTTTCAGGGGCCATAACTATTTAAAGGGGTTGGTGAATCTTTTCGCACTGAATAGATTGAAGAGTCTACTAAATCAGTACAAAACATTAATGATTAAGGTTTGGTATCTCCAGGGTTAACGGTTTCGAAGGACTAGTGATAACAAGCTTTATTTGTAAGATGGGCAATAATTTTTAAAGGAGCCCGGCTTAAGGGCCAAGAAAGATGTTTTAATCGGTTTTAAAAGAACATACTAATGATGCAATGAAAAATGATGTATGTTGAAAGACAAAAGAGATATAAAAAGAGCTAAATTCTCAATATTTGAAGTAACTTTGACCTTTGACCTTCACCTAATATTCAGGGTCAAAGGTCAATGATCACATTGCAGTTGGTCCCATGTTTCTATGATTATCCGTTTAAAAGTCAACGATTAGCACAAACACATAAAAGGGCAATAATTCATATAAGGGGTCAGCGGATCCTTTCACACTGAATATGTTGAAGTTGTGCTTTGAGAAACCGAAGACATTGGTGAAGGTTTGGTGTCTCTATGGTCTATGGTTTCAAAGGGGTAGCGATAACAAGGTTAATAATGTAAGGGGCAATAACTTTTAAAGGGGTCAGTCTTAGGGTACAGGTATCAAATCTTTAAAATGGATTTAAAAGGACATACTAAATATTTAATTATATGTAGTATATGTTGAAAGACAAAAGAGATCTAAAAAGAGCTAAATTTCTCATATTTTGAATGACCTTGACCTTTGACCTTGGTATAAATCAAAAGGTCAAAGAATGGAGATTCTAATGCAGTTGGTCCCATGTCTCTAGGATAAATGATTTTAATTTTTTTTAATTATTTGTAAAACTCAAACACTTTCAGGGGCAATAACTCATAAAAGGGGTCGAAGAATATTTTCGCAATGAATAGATTGAAGAGTCTCCTTGAATAGTTGAAGACATTGGTGAAGGTTTGGTGACTCTACGGTCTATGGTTTCAGAGGAGTAGCGATAACAAGGTTAATACTGTAAAGGGCAATAACTTTTAAGGGGGTCAATCTTAGGGTACAGGAATTAAATCTTTAAAATAGATTTAAAAGGACATACTAAAGATGCAATGATATGTAGTATATGTTGAAAGACAAAAGAGATATAAAAAGAGCTAAATTTCTCATATTTTGAATGACCTTGACCTTTGACCTTGACATAAATTAAAAGGTCAAAGAATGAAGATTCTAATGCAGTTGGTCCCATGTGTCTAGGATAAATGATTTTAATTTTTTTCAATTATTTGTAAAAATTAAAAATTTTCAGGGGCAATAACTCATAAAAGGGGTCGAAGAATCTTTTTGCAATGAATAGATTGAAGAGTCTCCTTGACTAGTCGAAGACATTGGTGAAGGTTTGGTATCTTTACGGTGTACGGTTTCGGAGGAGTAGCGATAACAAGGTTAATACTCTAAGGGGCAATAACTTTTAAAAGGGTCAGTCTTAAGGTACAGGAATTAAATCTTTAAAATAGATTTAAAAGGACATACTAAAGATGCAATGATATGTAGTATATGTTGAAAGACAAAAGAGATATAAAAAGAGCTAAATTTCTCATATTTTGAATGACCTTGACCTTTGACCTTGATATAAATCAAAAGGTCAAAGGATGAAGATTCTAATGCAGTTAGTCCCATGTCTCTAGGATAAATGGTTTTAAATTTTTTCAATTATTTGTAAAAATCAAAAACTTTCAGGGGCAATAACTCATAAAAGGGGTCGAAGAATCATTTCGCAATGAATAGATTGAAGAGTCTCCTTGACTAGTCAAAGACATTGGTGAAGGTTTGGTATCTTTACGGTGTACGGTTTCGGAGGAGTAGCGATAACAAGCTTTTATTGCAAAAGGGGCAATAACTCCTTGAGGGGTCAAAGTTCATATACGCAGGGTGAACTGCCAAAATCTTTTAAGGAGTACATTCTTATGGACTATAAATCTTTTCGATAAATCTTGAAACTCAAAATCACGGGGAGGAAAAATAATAATAATAATAATAATAATAAACAGAAGAATATCAATAGGTCTTTCCACAGAAAGGTGGAAAGACCTAATAACTAGTAATCCTAATTGTTCGTGAACAATTAGAGGTCTTTCCACCTTTTCTGGATTTGTTTCTTGACCTTTAATCTTGATCCATTCTTCAGTAGGTGAAATGAGGGCAAAAAATTTTCAAGTCAATGTAAACTTGGAAAACTTTCAGGGGCCATAACTATTTAAAGGGGTTGGTGAATCTTTTCGCACTGGATAGATTGAAGAGTCTACTAAATCATTACAAAACATTAATGATTAAGGTTTGGTATCTCCAGGGTTAACGGTTTCGAAGGACTAGTGATAACAAGCTTTATTTGTAAGATGGGCAATAATTTTTAAAGGAGCCCGGCTTAAGGGCCAAGAAAGATGTTTTAATTGGTTTTAAAAGAACATACTAATGATGCAATGAAAAATGATGTATGTTGAAAGACAAAAGAGATATAAAAAGAGCTAAATTCTCAATATTTGAAGTAACTTTGACCTTTGACCTTTACCTAATATTCAGGGTCAAAAGTCAATGATCACATTGCAGTTGGTCCCATGTTTCTATGATTATCCGTTTAAAAGTTAACGATTGGCACAAACACATAAAAGGGCAATAACTCATATAAGGGGTCAGCAGATCATTTCACACTGAATATGTTGAAGTTGTGCTTTGAGAAACTGAAAACATTGGTGAAGGTTTGGTGTCTCTATGGTCTATGGTTTCAAAGGGGTAGCGATAACAAGGTTAATAATGTAAGGGGCAATAACTTTTAAAGGGGTCAGTCTTAGGGTACAGGTATCAAATCTTTAAAATGGATTTAAAAGTACATACTAAAGATTCAATTATATGTAGTATATGTTGAAAGACAAAAGAGATCTAAAAAGAGCTAAATTTCTCATATTTTGAATGACCTTGACCTTTGACCTTGACATAAATTAAAAGGTCAAAGAATGGAGATTCTAATGCAGTTGGTCCCATGTCTCTAGGATAAATGATTTTAATTTTTTTAAATTATTTGTAAAAATGAAAAACTTTCAGGGGCAATAACTCATAAAAGGGGTCGAAGAATATTTTCGCAATGACTAGATTGAAGAGTCTCCTTGAATAGTTGAAGACATTGGTGAAGGTTTGGTGTCTCTACGGTCTATGGTTTCAGAGGAGTAGCGATAACAAGGTTAATACTGTAAAGGGCAATAACTTTTAAAGGGGTCAATCTTAGGGTACAGGAATTAAATCTTTACAATAGATTTAAAAGGACATACTAAAGATGCAATGATATGTAGTATATGTTGAAAGACAAAAGAGATATAAAAAGAGCTAAATTTCTCATATTTTGAATGACCTTGACCTTTGACCTTGACAGAAATTAAAAGGTCAAAGGATGAAGATTCTAATGCAGTTGGTCCCATGTCTCTAAGATAAATGGTTTTAATTTTTTTCAATTATTTGTAAAAATCAAAAATTTTCAGGGGCAATAACTCATAAAAGGGGTCGAAGAATCATTTCGCAATGAATAGATTGAAGAGTCTCCTTGACTAGTCGAAGACATTAGTGAAGGTTTGGTATCTTTACGGTGTTCGGTTTCGGAGGAGTAGCGATAACAAGCTTTTATTGCAAAAGGGGCAATAACTCCTTGAAGGGTCAAAGTTCATATACGCAGGGTGAACTGCCAAAATCTTTTAAGGAGTACATTCTTATGGACTATAAATCTTTTCGATAAATCTTGAAACTCAAAATCACGGGGAGGAAAAATAATAATAATAATAATAATAATAATAATAAACAGAAGAATATCAATAGGTCTTTCCACAGAAAGATGGAAAGACCTAATAACTAGTAATCCTAATTGTTCGAGAACAATTAGAGGTCTTTCCACCTTTTCTGGATTTGTTTCTTGACCTTCAATCTTGATCCATTCTTCAGTAGGTCAAATGAGGCCAAAAAACTTTCAAGTCAATATAAACTTGGAAAACTTTCAGGGGCCATAACTATTTAAAGGGGTTGGTGAATCTTTTCGCACTGAATAGATTGAAGAGTCTACTCAATCAGTACAAAACATTTAATGATTAAGGTTTGGTATCTCCAGGGTTAACGGTTTCGAAGGACTAGTGATAACAAGCTTTATTTGTAAGATGGGCAATAATTTTTAAAGGAGCCCGGCTTAAGGGCCAAGAAAGATGTTTTAATTGGTTTTAAAAGAACATACTAATGATGCAATGAAAAATGATGTATGTTGAAAGACAAAAGAGATATAAAAAGAGCTAAATTCTCAATATTTGAAGTAACTTTGACCTTTGACCTTTACCTAATATTCAGGGTCAAAGGTCAATGATCACATTGCAGTTGGTCCCATGTTTCTATGATTATACGTTTAAAAGTTAATGATTAGCACAAACACATAAAAGGGCAATAACTCATATAAGGGGTCAGCGGATCCTTTCACACTGAATATGTTGAAGTTGTGCTTTGAGAAACTGAAGACATTGGTGAAGGTTTGGTGTCTCTATGGTCTATGGTTTCAAAGGGGTAGCGATAACAAGGTTAATAATGTAAGGGGCAATAACTTTTAAAGGGGTCAGACTTAAGGTACAGGTATCAAATCTTTAAAATGGATTTAAAAGGACATACTAAAGATTCAATTATATGTAGTATATGTTGAAAGACAAAAGAGATATAAAAAGAGCAAAATTTCTCATATTTTGAATGACCTTGACCTTTGACCTTGACATAAATTAAAAGGTCAAAGAATGGATATTCTAATGCAGTTGGTCCCATGTCTCTGGGATAAATGGTTTTAATTTTTTTTAATTATTTGTAAAAATCAAAAACTTTCAGGGGCAATAACTCATAAAAGGGGTCGAAGAATCTTTTCGCAATGAATAGATTGAAAAGTCTCCTTGAATAGTTGAAGACATTGGTGAAGGTTTGGTGTCTCTACGGTCTATGGTTTCAGAGGATTAGCGATAACAAGGTGAATACTGTAAAGGGCAATAACTTTTAAAGGGGTCAATCTTAGGGTACAGGAATTAAATCTTTAAAATAGATTTAAAAGGACATACTAAAGATGCAATGATATGTAGTATATATTGAAAGACAAAAGAGATATAAAAAGAGCTAAATTTCTCATATTTTGAATGACCTTGACCTTTGACCTTGACATAAATTAAAAGGTCAAAGGATGAAAATTCTAATGCAATTAGTCCCATGTCTCTAGGATAAATGGTATTAATTTTTTTCAATTATTTGTAAAAATCAAAAACTTTCAGGGGCAATAACTCATAAAAGGGGTCGAAGAATCTTTTCGCAATGAATAGATTGAAGAGTCTCCTTGACTAGTCGAAGACATTGGTGAAGCTTTGGTATCTTTACGGTGTTCGGTTTCGGAGGAGTAGCGATAACAAGGTTAATACTGTAAGGGGCAATAACTTTTAAAGGGGTCAGTCTTAAGGTACAGCAATTAAATCTTTAAAATGGATTTAAAAGGACATACTAAAGATGCAATGATATTTAGTATATGTTGAAAGACAAACGAGATATCAAAAGAGCTAAATTTCTCATATTTTGAATGACCTTGACCTTTGACCTTGATATAAATCAAAAGGTCAAAGGATGAAGATTCTAATGCAGTTAGTCCCATGTCTCTAGGATAAATGGTTTTAAATTTTTTCAATTATTTGTAAAAATCAAAAACTTTCAGGGGCAACAACTCATAAAAGGGGTCGAAGAATCATTTCGCAATGAATAGATTGAAGAGTCTCCTTGACTAGTCGAAGACATTGGTGAAGCTTTGGTATCTTTACGGTGTTCGGTTTCGGAGGAGTGGCGATAACAAGCTTTTATTGCAAAAGGGGCAATAACTCCTTGAGGGGTCAAAGTTCATATACGCAGGGTGAACTGCCAAAATCTTTTAAGGAGTACATTCTTATGGACTATAGATCTTTTCGATAAATCTTGAAACTCAAAATCACGGGGAGGAAAAATAATAATAATAATAATAATAATAAACAGAAGAATATCAATAGGTCTTTCCACAGAAAGGTGGAAAGACCTAATAATAAACAGAAGAATATCAATAGGTCTTTCCACAGAAAGGTGGAAAGACCTAACTAGTAATCCTAATTGTTCGCGAACAATTAGAGGTCTTTCCACCTTTTCTGGATATGTTTCTTGACCTTCAATCTTGATCCATTCTTCAGTAGGTCAAATGAGGCCAAACAACTTTCAAGTCAATGTAAACTTAAAAACTTTCAGGGGCCATAACTATTTAAAGGGGTTGGTGAATCTTTTCGCACTGAATAGATTGAAGAGTCTACTCAATCAGTACAAAACATTAATGATTAAGGTTTGGTATCTCCAGGGTTAACGGTTTCGAAGGACTAGTGATAACAAGCTTTATTTGTAAGATGGGCAATAATTTTTAAAGGAGCCCGGCTTAAGGGCCAAGAAAGATGTTTTAATTGGTTTTAAAAGAACATACTAATGATGCAATGAAAAATGATGTATGTTGAAAGACAAAAGAGATATAAAAAGAGCTAAATTCTCAATATTTGAAGTAACTTTGACCTTTGACCTTTACCTAATATTCAGGGTCAAAGGTCAATGATCACATTGCAGTTGGTCCCATGTTTCTATGATTATACGTTTAAAAGTTAATGATTAGCACAAACACATAAAAGGGCAATAACTCATATAAGGGGTCAGCGGATCCTTTCACACTGAATATGTTGAAGTTGTGCTTTGAGAAGCCGAAGACATTGGTGAAGGTTTGGTGTCTCTATCGTCTATGGTTTCAAAGGGGTAGCGATAACAAGGTTAATAATGTAAGGGGCAATAACTTTTAAAGGGTTCAGTCTTAGGGTACAGGTATCAAATCTTTAAAATGGATTTAAAAGGACATACTAAAGATTCAATTATATGTAGTATATGTTGAAAGACAAAAGAGATCTACAAAGAGCTAAATTTCTCATATTTTGAATGACCTTGACCTTTGACCTTGACATAAATTAAAAGGTCAAAGAATGGAGATTATAATGCAGTTGGTCCCACGTCTCTAGGATAAATGGTTTTAATTTTTTTTAATTATTTGTAAAAATCAAAACCTTTCAGGGGCAATAACTCATAAAAGGGGTCGAAGAATATTTTCGCAATGATAGATTGAAGAGTCTCCTTGAATAGTTGAAGACTTTGGTGAAGGTTTGGTGTCTCTACGGTCTATCGTTTCAGAGGAGTAGCGATAACAAGGTTAATACTCTAAAGGGCAATAACTTTTAAAGGGGTCAATCTTAGGGTACAGGAATTAAGTCTTTAAAATAGATTTAAAAGGATATACTAAAGATGCAATGATATGTAGTATATGTTGAAAGACAAAAGAGATCTAAAAAGAGCTAAATTTCTCATATTTTGAATGACCTTGACCTTTGACCTTGACATAAATTAAAAGGTCAAAGGATGAAAATTCTAATGCAGTTGCTCCCATGTCTCTAGGATAAATGGTTTTAATTTTTTTCAATTATTTCTAAAAATGAAAACCTTTCAGGGGCAATAACTCATAAAAGGGGTCGAAGAATATTATCGCAATGAATAGATTGAAGAGTCTCCTTGAATAGTTGAAGACATTGGTGAAGGTTTGGTGTCTCTACGGTCTATGGTTTCAGAGGAGTAGCGATAACAAGGTTAATACTGTAAAGGGCAATAACTTTTAAAGGGGTCAATCTTAGGGTACAGGAATTAAGTCTTTAAAATAGATTTAAAAGGACATACTAAAGATGCAATGATATGTAGTATATGTTGAAAGACAAAAGAGATCTAAAAAGAGCTAACTTTCTCATATTTTGAATGACCTTGACCTTTGACCTTGACATAAATTAAAAGGTCAAAGGATGAAGATTCTAATGCAGTTGGTCCCATGTCTCTAGGATAAATGATTTTAATTTTTTTCAATTATTTGTAAAAATTAAAAACTTTCAGGGGCAATAACTCATAAAAGGGGTCGAAGAATCTTTTTGCAATAAATAGATTGAAGAGTCTCCTTGACTAGTCGAAGACATTGGTGAAGGTTTGGTATCTTTACGGTGTACGGTTTCGGAGGAGTAGCGATAACAAGGTTAATATTCTAAGGGGCAATAACTTTTGTAGGGGTCAGTCTTAAGGTACAGGAATTAAATCTTTAAAATAGATTTAAACGGACATACTAAAGATGCAATGATATGTAGTATATGTTGAAAGACAAAAGAGATCTAAAAAGAGCTAAATTTCTCATATTTTGAATGACCTTGACCTTTGACCTTGATATAAATCAAAAGGTCAAAGGATGAAGATTCTAATGCAGTTAGTCCCATGTCTCTAGAATAAATGGTTTTAAATTTTTTCAATTTTTTGTAAAAATGAAAACCTTTCAGGGGCAATAACTCATAAAAGGGGTTGACGAATCATTTCGCAATGAATAGATTGAAGAGTCTCCTTGACTAGTCGAAGACATTGGTGAAGGTTTGGTATCTTTACGGTGTACGGTTTCGGAGGAGTAGCGATAACAAGCTTTTATTGCAAAAGGGGCAATAACTCCTTGAGGGGTCAAAGTTCATATACGCAGGGTGAACTGCCAAAATATTTTAAGGAGTACATTCTTATGGACTATAAATCTTTTCGATAAATCTTGAAACTCAAAATCACGGGGAGCTAAAATAATAATAATAATAATAATAATAATAATAATAACTAGTAATCCTAATTGTTCGCAAACAATTAGAGGTCTTTCCACCTTTTCTGGATTTGTTTCTTGACCTTCAATCTGGATCCATTCTTCAGTAGGTCAAATGAGGCCAAAAAACTTTCAAGTCAATGTAAACTTGGAAAACTTTCAGGGGCCATAACTATTTAAAGGGGTTGGTGAATCTTTTCGCACTGAATAGATTGAAGAGTCTACTAAATCAGTACAAAACATTAATGATTAAGGTTTGGTATCTCCAGGGTTAACGGTTTCGAAGGACTAGCGATAACAAGCTTTATTTGTAAGATGGGCAATAATTTTTAAAGGAGCCCGGCTTAAGGGCCAAGAAAGATGTTTTAATTGGTTTTAAAAGAACATACTAATGATGCAATGAAAAATGATGTATGTTGAAAGACAAAAGAGATATAAAAAGAGCTAAATTCTCAATATTTGAAGTAACTTTGACCTTTGACCTTTACCTAATATTCAGGGTCAAAGGTCAATGATCACATTGCAGTTGGTCCCATGTTTCTATGATTATACGTTTAAAAGTTAATGATTAGCACAAACACATAAAAGGGCAATAACTCATATAAGGGGTCAGCGGATCCTTTCACACTGAATATGTTGAAGTTGTGCTTTGAGAAACCGAAGACATTGGTGAAGGTTTGGTGTCTCTATGGTCTATGGTTTCAAAGGGGTAGCGATAACAAGGTTAATAATGTAAGGGGAAATAACTTTTCAAGGGGTCAGTCTTAGGGTACAGGTATCAAATCTTTAAAATGGATTTAAAAGGACATACTAAAGATTCAATTATATGTAGTATATGTTGAAAGACAAAAGAGATATAAAAAGAGCTAAATTTCTTATATTTTGAATGACCTTGACCTTTGACCTTGACATAAATTAAAAGGTCAAAGGATGAAGATTCTAATGCAGTTAGTCCCATGTCTCTAGGATAAATGATTTTAATTTTTTTCAATTATTTGTAAAAATGAAAAACTTTCAGGGGCAATAACTCATAAAAGGGGTCGAAGAATTTTTTCGCAATGAATAGATTGAAGAGTCTCCTTGACTAGTCGAAGACATTGGTGAAGGTTTGGTATCTTTACGGTGTACGGTTTCGGAGGAGTAGCGATAACAAGGTTAATACTCTAAGGGGCAATAACTTTCAAAAGGGTCAGTCTTAAGGTACAGGAATTAAATCTTTAAAATAGATTTAAAAGGACAAAATAAAGATGCAAGGATATGTAGTATATCTTGAAAGACAAAAGAGATATAAAAAGAGCTAAATTTCTCATATTTTGAATGACCTTGACCTTTGACCTTGATGTAAATCAAAAGGTCAAAGGATGAAGATTCTAATGCAGTTAGTCCCATGTCTCTAGGATAAATGGTCTTAAAATTTTTTCAAGTATTTGTAAAAATCAAAAACTTTCAGGGGCAATAACTCATAAAAGGGGTCGAAGAATCATTTCGCAATGAATAGATTGAAGAGTCTCCTTGACTAGTCGAAGACATTGGTGAAGGTTTGGTATCTTTACGGTGTACGGTTTCGGAGGAGTAGCGATAACAAGCTTTTATTGCAAAAGGGGCAATAACTCCCTGAGGGGTCAAAGTTCATATACGCAGGGTGAACTGCCAAAATCTTTTAAGGAGTACATTCTTATGGACTATAAATCTTTTCGATAAATCTTGAAACTCAAAATCACGGGGAGGAAAAATAATAATAATAATAATAACTAGTAATCCTAATTGTTCGCAAACAATTAGAGGTCTTTCCACCTTTTCTGGATTTGTTTCTTGACCTTCAATCTTGATCCATTCTTCAGTAGGTCAAATGAGGCCAAAAAACTTTCAAGTCAATGTAAACTTGGAAAACTTTCAGGGGCCATAACTATTTAAAGGGGTTGGTGAATCTTTTCGCACTGATTAGATTGAAGAGTCTACTAAATCAGTATAACACATTAATGATTAAGGTTTGGTATCTCCGGGGTTAACGGTTTCGAAGGACTAGTGATAACAAGCTTTATTTGTATGATGGGCAATAATTTTTAAAGGAGCCCAGCTTAAGGGCCAAGAAAGATGTTTTAATTGGTTTTAAAAGAACATACTAATGATGCAATGAAAAATGATGTATGTTGAAAGACAAAAGAGAAATAAAAAGAGCTAAATTCTCAATATTTGAAGTAACTTTGACCTTTACCTAATATTCAGGTCAAAGGTCAATGATCACATTGCAGTTGGTCCCATGTTTCTATGATTATCCGTTTAAAAGTTAACGATTAGCACAAACACATAAAAGGGCAATAACTCATATAAGGGGTCAGCGGATCCTTTCACACTGAATATGTTGAAGTTGTGCTTTGAGAAACCGAAGACATTGGTGAAGGTTTGGTGTCTCTATGGTCTATGGTTTCAAAGGGGTAGCGATAACAAGGTTAATAATGTAAGGGGCAATAACTTTTCAAGGGGTCAGTCTTAGGGTACAGGTATCAAATCTTTAAAATGGATTTAAAAGGACATACTAAAGATGCAATGATATGTAGTATATGTTGAAAGACAAAAGAGATATAAAAAGAGCTAAATTTCTCATATTTTGAATGACCTTGACCTTTGACCTTGACATAAATTAAAAGGTCAAAGGATGAAAATTCTAATGCAGTTAGTCCCATGTCTCTAGGATAAATGGTTTTAATTTTTTTCAATTATTTCTAAAAATGAAAAACTTTCAGGGGCAATAACTCATAAAAGGGGTTGACGAATCATTTCGCAATGAATAGATTGAAGAGTCTCCTTGACTAGTTGAAGACATTGGTGAAGGTTTGGTGTCTCTACGGTCTATGGTTTCAGAGGAGTAGCGATAACAAGGTTAATACTGTAAAGGGCAATAACTTTTAAAGGGGTCAATCTTAGGGTACAGGAATTAAATCTTTAAAATAGATTTAAAAGGACATACTAAAGATGCAATGATATGTAGTATATGTTGAAAGACAAAAGAAATATCAAAAGAGCTAAATTTCTCATATTTTGAATGACCTTGACCTTTGACCTTGACATAAATTAAAAGGTCAAAGGATGAAGATTCTAATGCAGTTGGTCCCATGTCTCTAGGATAAATGGTTTTAATTTTTTTCAATTATTTCTAAAAATGAAAAACTTTCAGGGGCAATAACTCATAAAAGGGGTCGAAGAATATTTTCGCAATGAATAAATTGAAGAGTCTCCTTGAATAGTTGAAGACATTGGTGAAGGTTTGGTGTCTCTACGGTCTATGGTTTCAGAGGAGTAGCGATAACAAGGTTAATACTGTAATGGGCAATAACTTTTAAAGGGGTCAATCTTAGGGTACAGGAATTAAATCTTTAAAATAGATTTAAAAGGACATACTAAAGATGCAATGATATGTAGTATATGTTGAAAGACAAAAGAGATATCAAAAGAGCTCAATTTCTCATATTTTGAATGATCTTGACCTTTGACCTTGACATAAATTAAAAGGTCAAAGGATGAAGATTCTAATGCAGTTGGTCCCATGTCTCTAGGATAAATGGTTTTAATTTTTTTCAATTATTTGTAAAAATGAAAAACTTTCAGGGGCAATAACTCATAAAAGGGGTCGAAGAATCATTTCGCAATGAATAGATTGAAGAGACTCCTTGACTAGTCGAAAACATTAGTGAAGGTTTGGTATCTTTACGGTGTACGGTTTCGGAGGAGTAGCGATAACAAGCTTTTATTGCAAAAGGGGTAATAACTCCTTGAGGGGTCAAAGTTCATATACGCAGGGTGAACTGCCAAAATCTTTTAAGGAGTACATTCTTATGGACTGTAAATCTTTTCGATAAATCTTGAAACTCAAAATCACGGGGAGGAAAAATAATAATAATAATAATAATAATAATAATAAACAGAAGAATATCAATAGGTCTTTCCACAGAAAGGTGGAAAGACCTAATAATAATAATAATAATAATAAACAGAAGAATATCAATAGGTCTTTCCACAGAAAGATGGAAAGACCTAATAATAAACAGAAGAATATCAATAGGTCTTTCCACAGAAAGATGGAAAGACCTAATAACTAGTAATCCTAATTGTTCTCGAACAATTAGAGGTCTTTCCACCTTTTCTGGATTTGTTTCTTGACCTTCAATCTTGATCCATTCTTCAGTAGGTCAAATGAGGCCAAAAAACTTTCAAGTCAATGTAAACTTGGAAAACTTTCAGGGGCCATAACTATTTAAAGGGGTTGGTGAATCTTTTCGCACTGAATAAATTGAAGAGTCTACTAAATCAGTACAAAACATTAATGATTAAGGTTTGGTATCTCCAGGATTAACGGTTTCGAAGGACTAGTAATAACAAGCTTTATTTGTAAGATGGGCAATAATTTTTCAAGGAGCCCGGCTTAAGGGCCAAGAAAGATGTTTTAATTGGTTTTAAAAGAACATACTAATGATGCAATGAAAAATGATGTATGTTGAAAGACAAAAGAGATATAAAAAGAGCTAAATTCTCAATATTTGAAGTAACTTTGACCTTTGACCTTTACCTAATATTCAGGGTCAAAGGTCAATGATCACATTGCAGTTGGTCCCATGTTTCTATGATTATCCGTTTAAAAGTTAACGATTAGCACAAACACATAAAAGGGCAATAACTCATATAAGGGGTCAGCGGATCCTTTCACACTGAATATGTTGAAGTTGTGCTTTGAGAAACCGAAGACATTGGTGAAGGTTTGGTGTCTCTATGGTCTATGATTTCAAAGGGGTAGCGATAACAAGGTTAATAATGTAAGGGGCAATAACTTTTAAAGGGTTCAGTCTTAGGGTACAGGTATCAAATCTTTAAAATGGATTTAAAAGGACATACTAAATATTCAATTATATGTAGTATATGTTGAAAGACAAAAGAGATATAAAAAGAGCTAAATTTCTCATATTTTGAATGACCTTGACCTTTGACCTTGAAATAAATTAAAAGGTCAAATAATGAAGATTCTAATGCAGTTGGTCCCATATCTCTAGGATAAATGGTTTTAAAAAATTTCAATTATTTGTAAAAATCAAAAACTTTCAGGGGCAATAACTCATAAAAGGGGTCGAAGAATCATTACGCAATGAATAGATTGAAGAGTCTCCTTGACTAGTTGAAGACATTGGTGAAGGTTTGGTATCTTTACGGTGTACGGTTTCGGAGGAGTAGCGATAACAAGCTTTTATTGCAAAAGGGGCAATAACTCCTTGAGGGGTCAAAGTTCATATACGCAGGGTGAACTGCCAAAATCTTTTAAGGAGTACATTCTTATGGACTATAAATCTTTTCGATAAATCTTGAAACTCAAAATCACGGGGAGGAAAAATAATAATAATAATAATAATAATAATAATAATAAACAGAAGAATATCAATAGGTCTTTCCACAGAAAGATGGAAAGACCTAATAATAACTAGTAATCCTAATTGTTCGCGAACAATTAGAGGTCTTTCCACCTTTTCTGGATTTGTTTGTTGACCTTCAATCTTGATCCATTCTTCAGTAGGTCAAATGAGGCCAAAAAACTTTCAAGTCAATGTAATCTTGGAAAACTTTCAGGGGCCATAACTATTTAAAGGGGTTGGTGAATCTTTTCGCACTGAATAGATTGAAGAGTCTACTAAATCAGTACAAAACATTAATGATTAAGGTTTGGTATCTCCAGGGTTAACGGTTTCGAAGGACTAGTGATAACAAGCTTTATTTGTAAGATGGGCAATAATTTTTAAAGGAGCCCGGCTTAAGGGCCAAGAAAGATGTTTTAATTGGTTTTAAAAGAACATACTAATGATGCAATGAAAAATGATGTATGTTGAAAGACAAAAGAGATCTAAAAAGAGCTAAATTCTCAATATTTGAAGTAACTTTGACCTTTGACCTTTACCTAATATTCAGGGTCAAAGGTCAATGATCACATTGCAGTTGGTCCCATGTTTCTATGATTATCCGTTTAAAAGTTAACGATTGGCACAAACACATAAAAGGGCAATAACTCATATAAGGGGTCAGCGGCTCATTTCACACTGAATATGTTGAACTTGTGCTTTGAGAAACTGAAGACATTGGTGAAGGTTTGGTGTCTCTATGGTCTATGGTTTCAAAGGGGTAGCGATAACAAGGTTAATAATGTAAGGGGCAATAACTTTTAAAGGGGTCAGTCTTAAGGTACAGGTATCAAATCTTTAAAATGGATTTAAAAGGACATACTAAAGATTCAATTATATGTAGTATATGTTGAAAGACAAAAGCGATCTAAAAAGAGCTAAATTTCTCATATTTTGAATGACCTTGACCTTTGACCTTGACATAAATTAAAAGGTCAAAGAATGGAGATTCTAATGCAGTTGGTCCCATGTCTCTAGGATAAATGGTTTTAATTTTTTTTAATTATTTGTAAAAATCAAAAACTTTCAGGGGCAATAACTCATAAAAGGGGTCGAAGAATCTTTTTGCAATGAATAGATTGAAGAGTCTCCTTGACTAGTCGAAGACATTGGTGAAGGTTTGGTATCTTTACGGTGTACGGTTTCGGAGGAGTAGCGATAACAAGGTTAATACTCTAAGGGGCAATAACTTTTAAAGGGGTCAGTCTTAAGGTACAGGAATTAAATCTTTAAAATAGATTTAAAAGGACATACTAAAGATTCAATTATATGTAGTATATGTTGAAAGACAAAAGAGATCTAAAAGGAGCTAAATTTCTCATATTTTGAATGACCTTGACCTTTGACCTTGACATAAATTAAAAGGTCAAAGAATGGAGATTCTAATGCAGTTGGTCCCATGTCTCTAGGATAAATGGTTTTAATTTTTTTCAATTATTTGTAAAAATCAAAAACTTTCAGGGGCAATAACTCATAAAAGGGGTCGAAGAATCTTTTTGCAATGAATAGATTGAAGAGTCTCCTTGACTAGTCGAAGACATTGGTGAAGGTTTGGTATCTTTACGGTGTACGGTTTCGGAGGAGTAGCGATAACAAGGTTAATACTCTAAGGGGCAATAACTTTTAAAGGGGTCAGTCTTAAGGTACAGGAATTAAATCTTTAAAATAGATTTAAAAGGACATACTAAAGATTCAATTATATGTAGTATATGTTGAAAGACAAAAGAGATCTAAAAGGAGCTAAATTTCTCATATTTTGAATGACCTTGACCTTTGACCTTGACATAAATTAAAAGGTCAAAGAATGGAGATTCTAATGCAGTTGGTCCCATGTCTCTAGGATAAATGGTTTTAATTTTTTTCAATTATTTGTAAAAATCAAAAACTTTCAGGGGCAATAACTCATAAAAGGGGTCGAAGAATCTTTTCGCAATGCATAGATTGAAGAGTCTCCTTGACTAGTTGAAGACATTGGTGAAGGTTTGGTGTCTTTACGGTGTACGGTTTCGGAGGAGTAGCGATAACAAGGTTAATGCTCTAAGGGGCAATAACTTTTAAAGGGGTCAATCTTAAGATACAGGAATTAAATCTTTAAAATAGATTTGAAAGGACATACTAAAGATGCAATGATATGTAGTATATGTTGAAAGACAAAAGAGATATAAAAAGAGCTAAATTTCTCATATTTTGAATGACCTTGACCTTTGACCTTGACATAAATTAAAAGGTCAAAGGATGAAGATTCTAATGCAGTTGGTCCCATGTCTCTAGGATAAATGGTTTTAAATTTTTTCAATTATTTGTAAAAATCAAAAACTTTCAGGGGCAATAACTCATAAAAGGGGTCGAAGAATCTTTTCGCAATGAATAGATTGAAGAGTCTCCTTGACTAGTCGAAGACATTGGTGAAGGTTTGGTATCTTTACGGTGTACGGTTTCGGAGGAGTAGCGATAACAAGATTAATACTTTAAGGGGCAATAACTTTTAAAGGGGTCAGTCTTGAGATACAGGAATTAAATCTTTAAAATAGATTTGAAAGGACATACTAAAGATGCAATGATATGTAGTATATGTTGAAAGACAAAAGAGATCTAAAAAGAGCTAAATTCCTCATATTTTGAATGACCTTGACCTTTGACCTTGACATAAATTAAAAGGTCAAAGGATGAAGATTCTAAAGCAGTTGGTCCCATGTCTCTAGGATAAATGGTTTTAAATTTTTTCAATTATTTGTAAAAATCAAAAACTTTCAGGGGCAATAACTCATAAAAGGGGTCGAAGAATCTTTTCGCAATGAATAGATTGAAGAGTCTCCTTGATTAGTCGAAGACATTGGTGAAGGTTTGGTATCTTTACGGTGTATGGTTTCGGAGGAGTAGCGATAACAAGCTTTTATTGCAAAAGGGGCAATAACTCCTTGAGGGGTCAAAGTTCATATACGCAGGGTGAACTGCCAAAATCTTTTAAGGAGTACATTCTTATGGACTATAAATCTTTTCGATAAATCTTGAAACTCAAAATCACGGGGAGGAAAAATAATAATAATAATAATAATAATAATAATAATAAACAGAAGAATATCAATAGGTCTTTCCACAGAAAGATGGAAGGACCTAATAATAACTAGTAATCCTAATTGTTCGCGAACAATTAGAGGTCTTTCCACCTTTTCAGACATTCAAACAATGTCTCTGAATACAAAAAAATGTGTACTTTATATGCTTTAAACGGTATAAAAATTGCTAATTTTCAAAGTTTCTAGATGACCTTGACCTTTGACCTTGACCTAATTTTCAAGGTCAAAGGTCAGGGATATCACTTCAGTTGGTCCTGTCTTCCTACAACAAATACTTTAGGAGTTCTAAATTTCTACGCGAAATCGAAAACTTTCAAGGGCATTAATTCCCGTTAGGGATCAACGAATCATCAAAAACAGGAAGTCATCTTTTACAATTGATCAGGCAATAAGTTTAGTCAACATTTCGTGTTCATCCCATTTACGGTTTCCATACTGTAGTGATAACAATGGTTTTTACGCAAGTCGCTGTAAATCGAAGAAAGGTCAAAGTTCAGAGTCATAATGCAATTTATTGACTTAAGTTGGTTCTTGACTTATTGTGCATATTATACCTAATCTGTACTTTATATGCTTTAGACGGTGTGAAAAGTGCTTATTTTCAAAGTTTCTAGATGACCTTGACCTTTGACCTTGACCTAATTTTCAAGGTCAAAGGTCAGGGATGTCACTTCAGTTGATCCTGTCTTCCTACGACAAATACTTTAGGAGTTGTAAATTTCTACGCGAAATCGAAAACTTTCAAGGGCATTAATTCCCGTTACGGATCGAGAAACCATCAAAAACGGAAGTCATCTTTTACAATTGGTCAGGCAATAAGTTTAGTGAACATTTCGTGTTCGTACCATTTACGGTTTCCATACTGTAGTGATAACAATGGTTTTTACGCAAGTCGCTGTAAATCGAACAAAGGTCAAAGTTCAGAATGGTAATGACATGCGTTGACTTAAGTTGGTTCTTGACTACTTGTGCATAGTATACCTTATCTGTACTTTATATGCTTTAGACGGTATGAAAATTGCTTATTTTCAAAGTTTCTAGATGACCTTGACCTTTGACCTTGACCTAATTTTCAAGGTCAAAGGTCATGTATTCCATTCCAGTTGGTTCCGTCTTTCTACGACTTATATTGCAGGAGTTTTGAATTTTTCCGTAAAAATCGGAAACTTTCAGGGCCACTAACTCCCTTTAGGGATCACCGAAAACTTAAAAGTAAACACTACAACGCTTCAGCTTGATCGACTAAAGAATTTAGTGAAAGTTTCTTGCTCTTATCATTTACGGTTTTCGAGGTGAACCGATAACAAGGGTTTTTTGCGTAAAGTCCCATAAGTTCGTTAGGGGTCAAAGATCAAATACGCAGGGTGAGATCTGAGCATGTTTCGAGATGTCAAATATGATGGTCTAAATTGTTTTTCGATAAGTTTTAAAACGTCAAGAGCTTCTCGCGGCGGAAAGAAAAGAAGACAAATAATAATAATAATAATAAAAAACAGAACAATAACAAAAGGTCTTTCCACAGAAAGGTGGAAAGACCTAACTAGTAATCCTAATTGTTCGCGAACAATTAGAGGTCTTTCCACCTTTTCAGACATTCAAACAATGTCTCTGAATACAAAAAAATGTGTACTTTATATGCTTTAGATGGTATAAAAATTGCTTATTTTCAAAGTTTCTATATGACCTTGACCTTTGACCTTGACCTAATTTTCAAGGTCAATGGTCAGGGATGTCTTTTCAGTTGGTCCTGTCTTCCTACAACAAATACTTTAGGAGTTGTAAATTTCTACGCTAAATTAAAAAATTTTAAGGGCATTAATTCCCGTTAGGGATCAACGAATCATCAAAAACAGGAAGTCATCTTTTACAATTGATCAGGCAATAAGTTTAGTGAACATTTCGTGTTCGTCCCATTTACGGTTTCCATACTGTAGTGATAACAATGGTTTTTACGCAAGTCGCTGTAAATTCAAGAAAGGTCAAAGTTCAGAGTCGTAATGCAATGCATTGACTTAAGTTGGTTCTTGACTTATTGTGCATATTATACCTAATCTGTACTTTATATGCTTTAGACGGTGTGAAAATTGCTTATTTTCAAAGTTTCTAGATGACATTTACCTTTGACCTTGACCTAATTTTCAAGGTCAAAGGTCAGGGATGTCACTTCAGTTGGTCCTGTCTTCCTACGACAAATACTTTAGGAGTTGTAAATTTCTACGCGAAATCGAAAACTTTCAAGGGCATTAATTCCCGTTACGGATCGAGAAACCATCAAAACGGAAGTCATCTTTTACAATTGGTCAGGCAATAAGTTTAGTGAACATTTCGTGTTCGTACCATTTACGGTTTCCATACTGTAGTGATAACAATGGTTTTTACGCAAGTCGCTGTAAATCGAACAAAGGTCAAAGTTCAGAATGGTAATGATATGCGTTGACTTAAGTTGGTTCTTGACTACTTGTGCATAGTATACCTTATCTGTACTTTATATGCTTTAGACGGTATGAAAATTGCTTATTTTCAAAGTTTCTAGATGACCTTGACCTTTGACCTTGACCTAATTTTCAAGGTCAAAGGTCAAGGATGTCACTTCAGTTGGTCCTGTCTTCTTACAACAAATACTTTAGGAGTTGTAAATTTCTACGCGAAAGCGAAAACTTTCAAGGGCATTAATTCCCGTTACGGATCGAGAAACCATCAAAAACAGGAAGTCATCTTTTACAATTGATCAGGCAATAAGTTTAGTGAACATTTCGTGTTCGTACCATTTACGGTTTCCATACTGTAGTGATAACAATGGTTTTTACGCA
>NC_079172.1:19044235-19116735 GCF_947568905.1 Ostrea edulis | reverse complement strand
CAAAATATTTGCAAGAAAAAATATATTGGAGATCAAAGGTCAAAAATCGCAGAAATCGGGGAAAAATTTTGGCATCCATTTTTTCAGGTCCAGGTGAGCGTTTAGGCAAATCGCCTCCGGTAAAATCGAATCCCCCACAAATCTTCTAAAATGTTTACTCTATCTTGTGTAGAAATTTCAAGACTCTAGCTTCAAAACTGACGGAGGAGATGTGTGGACAACAAGGCCCTTCAAAAAGTCACTAAAAGAGAGATAACTCCTGACCGGAAGTGACGTCAGGCACGAAAGTTTGCAAGCAAAGTCTCGTCACCAAAAGACATCTTTCCTGAAAATTTCGTGAAAATTGATCGAGAAATGGCTGAGAAAAACGCGTGTACTACCAAGGAAAATAATAATAATAATAATAATGAAGAAGAAGAACGCGAACAATAATAGTAAGGTCTTCCGCAGGAGACGGAAGACCTTAATAATAATAATGAAGAAGAAGAACGCGAACAATAATAGTAAGGTCTTCCGCAGGAGACGGAAGACCTTAATGAAGAAGAAGAACGCGAACAATAATAGTAAGGTCTTCCGCAGGAGACGGAAGACCTTAATAAGAAACAGAGTAAAAACAATATGTTCCCAAACTTTGTTTGGGGAACATAATAATAAGAAACAGAGTAAAAACAATATGTTCCCAAACTTTGTTTGGGGAACATAATAAGCCCTTTAAAAAAAATACCCTAGCCACTGGTTATAAGTTCTGTTATAATAACCAGTGAGGGTACTTTTTTTTTAAAGGACTTATTTTGGAACTTATGGGTATGCAAGACGTTGTTGACATGCATTACAAATATTTTCAAGAAAAAATAATTAAATCAACTCGTGTAGCTTATTCGGAAGGGGGGGGGGGTTGAACCCAAGCACCTGTATTGATTTTTGTGGTCTTCAATACAAAAGAGTTACACATCATGGCAGCCTCTATAGATCGCGGGAATTTCAATTTTTGACGTTTTCAAATTAGTACTGAAGCATATCTAGGCCATATATCAACAGAATTGTATGACAAATCTTTATCATATGATTAATCCTATCATTTATCATATAAAAATATTTTGGGTTGCCTTTCCCTTTAATTCAAGTAAAATCATCAAGGCATACAGGAGCATTCATTTATTAATAGTATTTATTGGTATAATATTCATTTGTATTAATATTGCATCATTTAAATTCATTTTCATTTGTATTCTAAACAATTGTATTCATGATACAACACAATTCTACTTCACAAAAAAGATCAGATCCAAGATCCAAGATTACAAAGGCAAGCAACATGCAATATATGTTCTCGAATTTCCAATTATCACATGTATCCAAGCAGTGTACATATTCCGTGCACGGCATATGTCATTGTGGTTACAAGACGAGTGGTTCCCAGAGTGACTCGCCCCAACTACTACACCCTCTCCCTATTTTCTCTGACATTCAGAATGTGGGAATATTTTTTTATTTTAAATGCATGTCTAACACCCAGCCCAAGGGTAAAACCCGTGTAGGCTGGGCTTAAGCCCGTCAGAGGAAAAGCAGGGTGCAAGCATCCACATCGTGTCAGGGGGGAGTTCGGGATGTGTCCAGAGTGGCACGACAGCATCTACCGTTCCAGATACACCCAAAGACGTCGAAAGGATCCTGGTTGCTCTGGGTATTCCACAACCCCAGGCGGATGTCCTCGGGGTTGTCCCTCTGTCCCCAAAGTCCGGATCTCCCCGCAGGGTCCTACACGTTAACGTTTCCTGTGAGGGGATCCATTCACTTGTCTATCAGCGGTAAGGGGAAGACACCCTTTCTAGTACTATACCTAAACCACCAAATAGTCTAGGCACCATCTAACATCCTTCCTCCCTATCAGGACAGGAACTGACACCCACTCCTTCACCACTTCGACATAGATGATTGAATCACTCCAGCATCCAGCAAATTCTTCAGGTAGGCCTCCTCTTCACCAACAAAGACGAGGGAGTCCTTCGCATCCTCTCCTTGGTTAGGGCCGCATCCCCAGTGTCAATCTTGTGTTCCAGCGCCGTAAAGTCAAACTCGCTATGGGCGAACACATCCTAAAACTCGGTCAACAGTTCAGCTACCTGAGCTCTCTCGTCTAAGCTCAGCACCCCCGAAGAGCGTTCCATCAAGGCTATTGAGTGCTCTGGCACTTCCCACTCCCCCAGTTCCCATCTGTCAGGGATCAAATTTCCCTGTTCAGGTAATGAACATGGGGCCCAGTCTCGACGGCAGGGCCCAGTACACTCCCTTCCTACAACATCACATCTCAATACAAAGGGTTCATCAGGCAGATTTGAAAGCAAGTCCCTCTAGCATGGTAAATGTGAGGCATCGGCATATCATCAGAGAGCCCCTCACAATGCTAGGTACCACATACCGTCTGCCAACTACATGTACCTATCGAAATAGGTTGGGCACAAGTCTACAGAAATGGCAGGGACACGCACCTTCCGAGCTAATACCACTATTGCCTCATCCCAAAGTCGATCTACCGAAGATCATCTCTATCTCCCGTAGAGAAAGTACCATGCTCCAGGTTCATCCACCCCGAGTATGCTTGTATTTGGTTTTTCGAGTCCCCTCTTTCACTTTCCTGAGTGATCGAATGTCAACCCCACCTCTGGGCTGCCACGACCCATATCCTTATCGTCCTCACAGAAGTAGGTGAACACTCTGGTACCTTAGAAAGCACACGTCTGTGCTTCTTCTGGCGTCATCGTTTCAAGCAAGAACGTCTCTTTTCCCTGTCAGGGTTTCTGGTCCCTGAGTTGTACGACTATCTGCCTCTGTGCCCCAGAAGAAAACACACCAACAATCTTCTTAGTAACCGCCCCAGATGATTCTTGGCGGCAAGGTTTCTCCTTACCAGTAGGCACTTGGTTCCCAGAGGGCATCAGGGTGTCGTCAGACTTATTAGTGACTCGGAAACGATGGATGAAGACCACCCCTCGCCCTCAAAGTGATGCTAGAGCTGGCCGTCGTTCCTAGGAGGGCGCACAGGTGGTTCCCTGTGCGCCTCCTGACAACTGGGCACTCCCCAGGAAATGTCAGAATTCGCCGCACTTGATACAAGTCAGGGGAGCCCGTTCTGGAGTTGCATCCCTCAGCTTGGGCTAGGTGCCCGCGGGGCCGATTACTGTCTCTCAGACAAGCTTCCATGCGCTGCATTCGGTTCAATAACTCTCGGACATCGCCCCTAGAGTCTGGGGATGGGTCCCTTGATTTCGCCACCACATCGTATACTTACAAATTAGGGTGGCGACTCTGGTAAAAAATGCTGGAAATATTGCATCTGGTCCACAACCTTCTCCATTGCTTTAGGTTGCACATACAAAGCATAAAGCCCTGCAACACGGTCCCCTATCCATTACATAATCGTGTCACTACATGGGAGTGAACGTCAGATAAAGTCGGGAATGCACGAGTTGCTAAAGTGAGAATGCGCTCCGCCCACTATCTCAAAGTTTCGCCACTTGAAAGGGTGGCCGACTGGAAATTCAGCTGGTGAGTGATGTCTGGTGTCGAGTATCTAACCCAGGATCTCTCCTCCAGACTTAGGTTGGATGAAGTCTCCACCAGCAGAGTGTGATAGTCACTAGCTGCTTCCTCTTGAGAAAAGCAGAAGTGATTATGTTGCTCATCATCCGTCCACTGTTGACTCCGCCACACCCCTGAGTTAAGGGGATGGCGACAGGTGAACCTCCCGGCACCCAGCACTGTGGGTGTGACGGCCAAGGGTTCTGGGTGTGAATTGGTGTTTAGCTGGTGAATTGTTGCACGGTTGCTCTAACTATATCAAGAGTCTCGTGCCTTTTTCTACTTTCTTTACTTTTATCCTTTGTTAAGCATGAATGTCTGAGGGAGTGGAAATTCTTAAAACCCTGTAATCCCTGGTCAGGTTGGGTTGTAAGGGTTATGTAAAACCTTACTATATACCTGAATAAGTGTTGTTTAATCATAAAAAAAATAGTTTCATGCCTTAACGCCTGATGCTACACGGCATAGTTTATTTATTGATTGATTGTTATACGTCCCGTCGATACTTTTTCATTCATATTGAGACATCACTAGCTGTAAGCGAAGTACCACAAATTTAGACCTATGCTTAGCGCCTAGGACCGCTAGGTTCTTTAACATGTCAACGCCTGTCGCAACACGGGACCTGTGGTTTTAAGGTCATATCCGAAAGACAGTTATTCTCTTTTCTAAATGTCGAGCGTTTGGCGAAGGAGCAATCACTACATATTTGAATGTCTTAGGTTTGAGCGGCACGAGGGGCGATCGAACTCACGACCTCCCTGTTACGAAGCGAACGCTCTATCACTAAGCTACCCCACCCGCACTGCACTTTATGGGATGTGCTATAAACCGGTGGTGCATACTGCACGAGGGGCGTCCCCAGGGGTGGCATCATACGAACCCGCATGATTCGTTTGCACGGACACTAAGAGGGGTCGGTGTATAAACTTGACCTAGGAATATCTATCCCTAAGCCATTGTTAGATGACGTGTCAATACTGGAGACAGAGAATGGGGACATTATACATAGGATGAAACCTCTGGGCAGTGCTCCCTTTCAAGCAATGGGCATGGGAGTGTGTTCTAAACTGACCCCTATTTCAGGGTACCTAATATGGCCCCTTTCAAAAAAGTAGACAAAGGTTCGACTGTTATTTTTATGGATAAAGACAAGTACTTAACAGAGGATGATCGACAGCTCTCGGACGAGCGGTTTTATAAGTTATGGTTAGACCCCACCGAAGAGTTCTCTGCCAAGATCACCGAAACCCTCCAGAAAATGCGCGAGGATGAGATCGGTGAGAACGTTTTGGAGGTGCTTCGTCCTAACGACTATAGACCAGGAGAATTCTATTTACTGCCCAAAATCTACAAGGAAGACATGCCAGACCGTCCTATTGTCAGTGCCATCGGACATCCCACGGAGAAAATCTCTGAATTCATTGATTTAAATCTCCGTCAGCATGTAGAAGATTTACCGTCACACATGAAGGACACGACTGATTACCTAGATAAAACCCCTTCATACCCTCCTTGTTACAATGGATGTTACTTGATTTTACACTAGTATCCCACGTGATGAGGGTATCGAGACTTGTTTAGAGGTTTGGAACAATAGGGTCATACACTGCCCTTTAAAAGAATCACTCATTCAGCTTCTTGCACATGTCCTCAAGTCTAATGTTCAACAGTGAACACTATGAGTGAATCAGTGACACAGCTATGGGAACAACATAGCACCATCATATGCCAACATCTTCATGGGAAGACTGGAATATAGCCTCCTACATTATTCATCAGTTAAGCCTCTTAGTTGAGTACTTTTCATAGAAGGCATGGAGATGAAGTGGTTGACGGTCATGAAATCCACAACGACTTTATCAAGACTGTAGACTCTTTTCACTTTTCCATCAAGTTCACTGTTTTCACCCCCCCCCCCCTCCCCAGGAATACCTTTTGGATACCATAGTCACACTTAGAAACGGAGAAATTGAGTCAATTCAACGCTAAGTCCACCTACTCTTATTTTTACCTTATGACATCCAGTTGACATCCATCTTGTACTTTCACAGGTGTTTCTTAGGGTTGGCCACCTAAATCGGCTCCATCTGCTCTACTACTTTCCAAGAACAAGGAGATGACCCTTGCAAGTTCCACTCCGCAATTGATGTAATGTCACGACCGGACCAAGAGTCCTTCCTACAGCACAACGAAAAACCTCAAAATGACAGGTTTTCACTAGTCAATACTTACCACCCCTCACCCAAGAACCTCACCGGTATTCGGAGAAAACACCTGTCTATTTTGTATGCCAATACACAAATGGTTGATGTTTTCAAGGACCCCCCCGGGAAATCTGAAGGACATAGTAGTAAGGACTAGACTGGATAACCCTTTACCTAATGGAGGTTTTAAACTTGTTCAGACCTCAGATGTCAAGTATGCAAATATAGTCCAAGTAAATGTCGGAAAACGTTTGCATACATATGAAGGGGAGGGCTGAGTGATAACTAGAGACAATATTAAAATCAGACTACACCTCACACAAATGATCCCCCAGAAACGTATCATTAATTATATATAAACAATCCTACCTATCATAGCAAAAGATGGGTAAAGAGACAATGAAAAGCCTAATAGCCAATCATATTCATTTACTGAATAGATTATATTGTTAGATTAACTCTGTTGTGAGGCGGATAAATATATTTTGTAATGAAGGGTAGAATCATTTAATTGGCAAAAAGAATTAAAAATAACTGAAAGACTTAGAAAGTTTTATGTTCCAACAATTTCATTTTTTGGTTTGAATCTCACCCACGTCTATTTGATGATTAGAAATTATTAAATATTCAAAGTTTGCAATAAAATTACAATCTGTTTGAAATCCTGATTACGCCAGATTCCAGCATTTTGTATAAACTTAATACAATAAAGCACACTTAGCAGATTGCCGCAGGTTTTTCTCTCGCAACCACATGGATTTTCGTTGCATTCGTTTAACCAATCACGTGCATGAAATTGATTAAAACAGTGCGCTATTATAAACTAGCGAGAAACTGTTGACATAAGTTGTATATCAAATTCACCAAAATGATAATTGTTAATCTCGTGCGACTCATGATTAAATTTTATGTCTTTGCCCCAATTCATAATTTGGTCTACTAATGTCATCTATTTGATTTAAAACTAAAGATCCGATTTTAATCGCGAGCATTTTATATAATTTTTGATGCAAAAAGAACTAGGTGCGGTGACACCCATTTGCGATCCTGAATTTTAAACATTCACCGATGTCTATGAAAGTCAGCAATTGGTATTTTCAAATTGGTTTCCTATTTCGATTATGACGTTACAAAGGTAATTTTAAGACCACCCACCATGGATGGACGTGCCGTGTTATTAGGTATGGCGTTGTGCGTCTGTTACATGTAACACGGTGTGGATCAGATGAAAACTGTACTAATATGGCTAGGATCATCGAACTTGGTCTACATGTTCCCCATGATAAGAGAAAGAAGCAAACTCACTTTCATGGTAAAACTTACAGGGCAGGGGTAAAATTTCATAGGTACAAAAGGCTAGAACAATCAAACTTCATACACGTATTCAAGTATCATTTCTGTCTGTCTATCTGCACGGCTGACCGATAGAACTCTGCCAGAGCCATTTTGTTTAAAGAATGAATTTGGATGCTAATCTTTTCTTTAATTACCACTGCATGTCTGAATACACTCAACAGACGTGTGTTGTGCTCGTGTTATGATAATATATAAGCATGGTCCGCATATATCGATTAAAACTAATTTCATAATTCTATTTGCTAAAATGTTATACGATAAGTAGCATCTTAATTTGATCATGATCGATGCATGTGGTCCACACTTTATGATCCTAAACAGTTCAGAATAATACAGTCAATTTCTTCATGAAGCGCGTAAGTTCATATTCTTATGCATTTTCAAATATGAAATAACATTCACTGCGGGGCTCACGAGTTGGATATAACCATATCATATCAAACCACAAGAGATTTTTTTTATCACATGTCCCTCCCACGTGTGTTTGATTTCAATTTACATTGAGATAGTTCCACCCCCCATGTGACTGGTTGAAAGTGGAAAAACTGTATTGATTTCCCCTCATTCTAGTTTAATTCAATTAACAATCACATAAAATGTGTATGTTGCCATCTATTTTAAGATGTCAGACAAAAACACGGAAGCATAGGTCAATATCAGAAAAGTACACATTTTAGTAAAACAGAATAATTTAATTAAATACGTAAAAACTTGTTAAAATGATAAATTTTAGATGTCAACAGTTTATAAAAACTCTAGATTTATGTGACCGGTCGACAGGGGATGTTTACTCGTCCTGGGCACCTGATCCCACCTCTGGTGTGTCCAGGGGTCCGTGTTTTCCCAACTATCTATTTTGTATTGCTTATAGGAGTTATGAGATTGGTCACTGTTCGTTATCTTCATATGTATAAATTAAGAATCTAGAATCATAGGTTCAATCTTACATTTGATTGTTGATTCTTCGAATGATATGTTTTAGTAACAAATGAAAATCAAAGTACTGAAAATACTGAAAGACGGGGTCAAATTATTCAATGCATAACATTCAGAAATGGTTCAGTTTTGCTAATATGACAATTCATATGAAAACTATACAGAAAAATACTTTAATCAGACATAGGTCTTGAATTGCAGATTTACGTACAACTTCCTATTCGTGTTTTTGATAAAAGAAAAGAAGTGTTCAAAATCGAAGTTTTCTTGAAGTCTGTTCCTTTTTTATGGTCTTGAGGCCAAAACGAATATCTGAAGAAATGCTTGTATTGTGACCTCCTAGTCTTGTGGCCAGTTTTGTTCAATCAGTATGATCCACAACTCGATATTCTTGGTTATCATTTCACCGAGATAGTTCCTAACTTATTAAACCTCTATATTCTTGGTTTGTATCTTATACCTTTTTAACTTGTGCACTTAGCTCTTCAGCTATTCAAAGCTAAATCAGGTGCTGAACTCTTGTGAAAAAGCATGAATGCTATAATAAAGTAAATAAAAAGAAATATAGATAAAGGTATGGAACAAAGTTTAATATGTCAACATAACAGAAAGATAACATATGATAGGTTGACATATGACAGTATATGTTTAATAGCTTATTTGTTATGGACCAACATAATGAAACCAAATGTTAAAGATAAAATTTATAATGGCATACTTTGGAATTGCACAATACAACCTGTCAATAACAGATGAAAGGTTAAAATCAAGTGGATATGTAAACACTCCAATTCTTTCTTTAGTAAAGAAAATTTTCTAAACTACTAAAACTGTAAACAAGAACATAAATTGTAAACATTGTAACAAATTTGGTAACATAGTAATTTCAAAGTTTTTGACACACATTTGTGTTTCCTATGTAATGAAAAATATTTACATGTTACAGTCCAACATAAATAAACAAGTCCACAAGCCAGACAACTGTCTTCTCAAGTGAAACAATATAACATGAAGTGCTGCAAATTCAGGAATTCTAAAATACATGTATTATGCATATACCAGTATCTGGACAATTAACAATTGTAAAAGCATTACTGTTGAATAGTAATAACATCGATACAGAACAGTGAACTATGATTGTGTAAAGAATATAATACTGTTGCAATGTGAGATTTTGAGTTAATAATACAGACTGATGCCTGATCAGGGTTAAATAAATTGCAATGCTGGGTTTTCATCGCTATTTTCAGTATCACAGAAAAGGTTATAATGAGATGGACATGTAAACACTCCAAACCTGTATAAAACAAGATGTGTTTGTGAAACACAAAATGTCCCCGATAATGGCCAATGAGAAGATGGCCAAGGTCACAAAGACAAAATATCTTGGTACCAGTAGAAAAATCTTGTCACAAGAAATGCTCAAGTGCAATATGATTGATTGATTGATGTTTTCCGCCACACTATGAAAGCTCCAATATTTACCATTTAGAAGTTATGACCAATGTCAATCTTTTTAAAAGTAGGTCAAATGTCAAGGTCAAAAGGTTTAGTACAAACGGAAAGGTCTTGTCACCAGGAATACTCATGTGAAATACCAAAGCTCTATCACTCACTGTTCAAAAGTTATTAGCAAGGTTAAAATGTTCAAAAAGTAGGTCAAACTCTAAGGTCAAGGTCACTGGGTCAAAAAGGTCTTGTCACAAGAAATACTCATATGAAATATCAAAGTTCTAGCTCTTACTGTTCAAAAGTTATTGGCAAGGTTAAAGTTTTTAAAAAGTAGGTCAAACTCCAAGGTCCAGGTCACAGGGTCAACAATGTTGATACCCACGGAAAGGTATTGTCTAAGGAATACTCATGTGAAATATCAAAGCTCTATCACTTACTGTTCAAAAGTTATTAGCAAGGTTAAAGTTTCAGACAGAATTACAGAATGACAGACACGACAAAAACAATATGCTTCTTGATCTTCGATCTCGGAGGCATAAAAATAGTTTGTAAACTACTAGAACTGTAAATATGTACATGTAAATTGTAAACAATTTAACAAATTATTTACATAATTTCAAATTTTTTGATACACATTACGACTAGAAGTTTCCTATGCAATGAAAGATATATACATGTGATAGTCAATCATAAATACACAAGTCCACAAGCCAGACATCTTTTTTTAAATAATATAATATAAAGAGCTTTAAATTATATAATTTCAAAATATTATGCATCAAAGATGTGTATGGCCGAGTTGCAGTTTGGAAAATTGTGCACGCTTGCATTCACGAAGTAAAAACATGCACGTATTTTATATAGTTTATAATTATGAAGCTTTGAATGGCCGCAATAGGTATTTAGTGTGATAATGACCTTGACCTTTGGATTTCAAAAGCAACATGAATCTTGACTGTCATCAGGATTTGAAGTCTGATAAACATGCACCAGCAAGTACATGTATAAAAGTTAGAGGCAAGCTCAAATCTACAGTATATAGTGAAAAAGAGACTTTGACCTTTTGACCTCAAAATGAATAAGAAGGACTCGCCTGTACAGTTGTCGGGGGGGGGGGGTTAATATTGTTGGCTTGCATTAAAACTACTTTTTTTGGTGTGCATATAATAAATAACACGACAAACTCCGGATACATTCGCATATTCTTGGTTTCTTCCGTAAAAAAGGCCGGATGTAAACAAAGTAAGAATTTTGCTCATGAAAACAACAATCGTTTCTGTTTGAAAGTTTATTCAAATTCATCTAATAAATCAATGAAAAATAAAAAGATTGGTTTTTTTCAAAATATTAATCTTATATTTTTCAAATCTGTGTACAAAATGATCAGCGCAATTTATGCACTCTTTTCTTCCACGTAGATTCAATTCATATGTTCTCGGCACGACTTCCGTTTTGAGGCCTCGACTGACAGTAAACTAATAGACGGGGTCTAATGATAAAATATGTATGTTGCAGTATTCTTAATTTTTTTTTTATCAGTTAGCACACATACAGATGTATAATAATAATAATAAATTTATTTTGTAAAGCGTAAAATCCATATTGTTCTAAATGCTATTTAAATAACAATAAAATAAGCAAAATAAGTTGTATAAAAACAAATGACTAGTAGGTGAAGATAAGGAGTCCGTTATGATTGCACAACATGCGATAGATTTCCTATATTTTTCACAAATATTTTGTATATTTTTTAAAGAAACAGTTTCATAAAAGTATTATGAATACTATCATATCGTTTTAACCAGTTTTGTGAAATTTTTGTAATGCTGTTTAAGGAAATTGCAATTTTCTGATGTTGATAACAGGTATAAGTCAAGATTACTATGTTGCAATAATAGGTATACATGTATCTTCATATATATATGAATATTCATACCACAACATACATGTACTTATTTTATCCTTTTTATTACTAATTATAAGCTATATTGTTTAAAGAATCAACATTCAAATATAAGATTGAACCTATAATTCTAGAGGGTCAAGACCCTTACCAAGATTTTCAGTTTTGTAGGAGTGCCTAATTTACAACACTTCTGGCATATGTAGTCGCAGAGTTCGTTTGGAGTTTCTCCTTCACAGCTGTTAATATTTTCGTGAGGAGCAAAGATAAGGGCTTTGTAGAATATTTACTGGATCCAGCAATGTAAGTTTGTTTGTAAGGGTCTTTATGAAGTTTATGAATCTAGTATAGGTACGGTAACTCATATTCATCCGACGCATTGACTGGGATATCAAATGTTTCTAAAACTGAAGCATGGTTTTGGAGAATTTCGTCTCAGGGGGCACTCGAACGTTTCCATCAAACCCTTAAAACTATGATGAAGACATATTGTAACGTGTAACCTATCTAGCTACCGTTATTATACTATTTACAACAGGGTCCCCTCAGATAACTTGCTGAGGATTTGAATTCATCAACAATAGATGCACATATTTACATATTCTACTTAGAAACGATTATATACATATTAACCCAATAGAAAATTCTCTACGTTAATAAATCACTGATTGATGTGTACGGAGTTATCACGCGGTTTCTTTTAAACTAAGAATCAAACGACAATGGTTTCTTCAGCCAAGTCACATCAAAGCGACCGCGGTGCTTTGAACTTGAAGCAACAGCGTTACATATAACCAGTATTAGATCCCGAAGCGACCAAAGTTACTTCATTAAATCACATCAATTCTATGGTCGTTATAACGATCTAGTTCGTCAATACAACCTCGCATTAGGCCAAATGCTATCTGACGTGTTTCATACCGATTGTTAAGCCGTTCTTGGCACACTGATTTTGACTGCGGTAACTCCGTTTACCTGATCAGGATATAGGGCTCACGACGGGTGTGACCGGTCAAGAGGAGATGCTTACTCCTCCCAGGCACCTGATCCCACCTCTGGTGTGTCCAGAGGTCCGTGCTTGCCCAACTATCTATTTTGTATTGCTTATAGGAGTTATGAGATTGATCACTGTTCGTTATCTTCACCTTGCATCAAGGACATACATTGACAATGTTAAGCATATCGCATAGCAATGGTGACTTACTAACACTGTCAAACTCTTAGGCCTAAACGTAAACTATCTAATGTAAAACTTATACGGTACCAATTTTGATACACCAGATGCGCATTTCGACATTTCAACTTTGATCTCACCGATGTTAACGCTGCAACAATCTTCGTCAGACTAACTCACAGCTGCAAGTTTGTGCCGTATTTACCGTAAATCTGGATATTTTTGCGTCGATTTATTTTTTGCGAATTTGAGTAAAAAGCCTATATATTTATTTTTGTGTTTCTCATTTTTGCGAATTTATGTAAAAACATTAAAAAAACATATGAAATATTATTTTTGAGGAACATATTTTTGCGAATCCAACTGACTCGCAAAAACGCTAAAATTAATCGACAGCAAAAATAACCAGATTTACGGTGTAGGGTTTTACCACGTGACCATTGTATGGTCATTTCGGCAGTACCTCGGGTGTTTTCCATCATATACATTTGTATTCTATCGGACATTATCGTATGTCCCATACCAGTACACAAAAATCTGTAACAATATTGTTATCAGCATGATAAAAACTGGGATGAAGGGGTCCACGTTGTTTTATTTGCTGCAAGAGAAGCAGTTCAAGGGTCTCTGGGATTCAGTCCCTTTGAATCAGTTTTGGACATACAGCTATAGGTCCTTTGAAATTGCCGAAAGAACTCAAGGCTAACTGAAAACAGTGCTCTTAATCTTTTAGACTATGTATCCAATTAAAAAGAGAGACTTCATAATGCTTGTAAATTGGCACTAGAAAATTTCAAGAGCTCTCAAGCCAAAATGAAAGTTTTGTTTGACAAAGATGCTAGGAACAGAACCAGGTGACAAGGTTCATGTATTTTTACCTGTTCTTGGCCATCCTTTGCAAGCTAGGTATTATGATCCTTATGAAATTAAAAGCAGGCTTAGTGATGTGAACTATGTAGAAAGACACCTGGCCGGCGTAAAGAAAAACGAGTCATATTAGTAAACTTCAATTCGCAAAACTTTTTCCAAATCAATAACATCAAAGCCTATGCCTTTTCAACACTATACACGACATCATAGACAGTTGCTTCTTCAACAAAAATGGAAAAAGGAAATATTCCTATCTAGTGATCAGTCATCCAAAAACTTACTTTGTTAAACACCACTCTGATTCCACACACAAGTACTCTGAAGTTGAAATAAAAAAAATATGCTAGAGTTTCTCATTGACAATATATTCGTGGTCCTTGGTGATCAGATCTTCCAACAGTCTGTTGGAATTCCCAAGGGCACGAATTGTGCTCTTTTATTAGCTGACTTGTTTGTATATTCATATGAAGCAGAATTTATTCAAACACTTATACGTGAGAAGAGAAGATCTCTTGCTGTGGCTTTAATTCGACATTTTGTCTATTAACAATAATAGATTCCATCAGGTTTCGGTACTAGAATGCAAGGTGAGCTCCGGTCACTTTTCCGTGGTTCAATAATGCCATCGTCCAGCATGTACTGCACTTCTGTTCTTAAGTACTGCAACGTTAATGGATTTAAACGATAGGGATGCTGCTTGATGGGCAAAGCGTCACCAACTATAACATGCAAAGTGAAGATAACGAACAGTGATCAATCTCATAACTCCTACAAGCAATACAAAATAGATAGTTGGGCAAACACGGACCCCTCGACATACCAGAGGTGGGATCAGGTGCCTAGGAGGAGTAAGCATCCCCTGTCGACCGGTCACACCCGCCGTGAGCCTTATATCCTGTTCAGGTAAATGGATTTATCCGCAGTCAAAATCAGTGTGTCAAGAACGGCTTAACAATCGGTATGAAACACGTCAGACATTTGACCCAATGATAGGTTGTATTGACGAACTAGATCGTTATAACGACCATAGAATTTGCGAAATGCTGACTTCAATCGAGACTGTTGAAACTCCTGTACCATCAACTTGTTTGTCAGTAGCTTACTTCGATTTAAAAACTGACTATACGTAGAACAAGCTCTTGCATATCGAATCAGTTGAGATATATAAACACCATATGCAGGTGTTAATGGAATATTGCTACATAAATATGGGAAGTTGACGATGGAAAAGCTGAAATCATCCCGTTTGTCATACAGTTGAGTTGTCAGTTTGCCGTTAATGTCTACTTTCAATAAAATATCTAGGTATGAAACAGAAGTGGACGACTCTGTGGTGTCCTTTATTTCGAGCTCACAGGGTTATATCGAATCGACATATGAATGAAAGTTATCATTGTTAATTGACAAAACTTCATCGATATATCGAAGTGTCGAATTGAAGGCCACAGCGAGAAATTGTTTCTTCTCAGGTAGAGGTTTTTGAATAAATTCTGCTTCGTGTGAATATAGAAACAGGTCAACCAACAAAGGAGCAAAATATAACTTTTATTCTTCCATTCAGAAGGTTACAATTTTGACTGTCCACATCAAATGACAAATGTTTTATGTTTAACATAAAAAATTCAGGGTTTGACATTTACGTTTTTTAGCACTAGACCAGTCGGGCTACTTCATATGATTTTTGCTAGACCTGACCTTACATCCACTAGCCCCGACCAACTTTCCAGAAACTGATAGTTTCTTCATATTTAAATGTACATAAAGTTTGCATGAACTAAAACGTACTTAATTGTCTCAAAATAGAGCTTTAGTCTCGTCATTCAATTTAATGCTTTCATTTTCAAACACATTTTCTGTTTCTTTAAATCCTACCCAGCATGGCAATTCTCTAGTCAATTTAAAATAAAATGGCCTCAACCGTTTTTTAAATCTCTATTTCATAAGCCATGCTTGGTTTCTTCCCAACCTTTTACTTTTTTCTCTTGGGACATCTTTCCTTGAGGACGAGAAGTCGTATTTGAATGTAGAGACATTCCCGCACATATGTCAACACCGAAAAATGACTGTTTACGATTAATTTTATAAACGCTTTCTTATATTTGATTAAAATAAACTGGATTTTAAAAAAAATGAAAATAAATTCATCTAAAACATAACTTTACACACATTAACATCGAGTAGATGTCGTAAAACATCACTTCCGACCGCGACTTATTTATTAGAACTAAAAATAGAGATTGTGTCATCATGCGGTTCAAAATTGCTCGTAAACTCTACAGTTATTCTTTTTAAGTTAAGAATAAGATATCTTATGGTTTAAAGTAAAGTTTCTTGTTTATTTTTTCAACACGACCAGTCGGACTAGTAAATCGACATTTTACCCGACCGGACCTATCATTTAGTAGACTCAGTCGGTCGAATGTGCCTTAGTGTCAAACCCTGAAAATGAAAATATTTTTTTCAAAAATTGTGAACCAATCCCTTTAAGGGTTTGTTCTGACCCATAGCAGAATTTATGTAACGGGTGATATTCATTGAATAAAGCAGTAAACATGTGATAAAACGAAATACTACCACATAATTATAACAATATCTTGTTACTATGATTATTTGCATTTACGAGATGATGTGCACATATATTTACATTTGTAATGTTTTTGCATTTGATTATTTTGCAAATTGTAATGATAGCCATTTATTCATAAATGCGTTGCAGTTGTGAACAGTGCGCGTATGAATATTGATAAATATAGTACGTCAATTGTAACGGCTGGGAATTCCGGTAGAAATGAAGGAATGTAAATTTTCATTTTTGAAAATAGATGACAAATTGACATACTTTTCATTTACATTTTAATGTTGCTAGACAACTGCTGTTCTTTAAACAGTATTCAAAGTCAATTGAGTATGAAATCAATGGAATGATATTCCAAAATCAACAATGCTGTTTAGCAACCATTAATGATATAAAATCCACTAATTTGCCAACACAAAAAACTGTACCATCATAACCATTAATGATAAATCGTTCGCTAATGAAAAACATTTTTTATTAGAGGACAGTCGATTCTGCTGTCCTCTAATGAAAAAAAAAAATTCATTAGCGAACGATTTATCGAATCGTCCATTAATGATAAAAATTGAAAAATATGCAGTTCCGTTTAATAATAATCAAAGTACTAGAAGTACTGAAAGCAGAGCTTACATGATGACATGCTACACTGTATAGTCGAGGCGAATGATAGCAAAGTTTTCTTCATAGCTTGAGTTTCTTAATTCAGTAGAACAGGTTTTGAGACATACACCTTGTTAATTTGTTCTCGTGAGTTTTACTTAAATTCGCAGTACTGTAACTTCCATAAATAATTACTTATGAATATCTTTAAATTCAACGGAACATGCAGCAGTTAAGAGTTGTAGAACAATAAACCGTAGAATTGTTTTTGAGCAGAGAAACAGTATCCATAAAGAATCTAGATTCGATTCGTAGTATTTACGCATTATAATATCAAGTTTTCATGTGCGAGATACTTACTTACCTAATTCTCATGTTTTAGACACTCATTGATTTGTACAGAGTGTTTTGAATTTGAAATGAACTGTCAGGTTGCGTCATATATTTATTGCAGTTATGTTGTTATGTTACATAAACTCTCATTGTAATTAGCATGATATACATGTGCTTTTGAAATTGGAGAAAAACCATCAAAAAACCTAGCATGTAAACATAAAAGCAATCATGAAATGCTGATAAAATTCAGAGGTAAAATATCTATAGATAAACAGCTGGTAGACGTTCACAATTTTCTTCAATTAGCTTGTATGATCCAGTATGCATGATATAAAACTACATCGCAATCTAAAATTCTCCAATCAGAAACTATAGAATATGAATACAAATTGGTACATAATTACGTTTTAACATTGATATCAAAATTAAGTAAATCGGAAGAATCACAAAGTTGCTGGTTTCGAAAACGAACAATATCCAACTATTTTCATTTTAATCAACTACATAATGTAAGATCAAATGTCAATGCAAAACAAGGATTTCAAAATTTTAGCATCGTGCCATGAATATCAGATCTCAAAATGCAAAATACTATTCAAATCATTCTAGAAGGGACCCCGCCCCTCTAAATCCGTCACTGCTTTCATTATTAATTGTTTGTTAACTTGTAATGTGCTCTTAGCTCATGTTTATTGTTACCTGTATATAGTTCCGACTTTAAATATAAATTACTTACTTACGTTAAGTTCTTAAAAATGTATCGGACTCGCACGATTTCAGATTACAGCATCTTCCCTTAGACTAGTAATTACAGATATATTTTTACAAAGTTGTTCTTTGAAGAGGTACAGTCAGTCACTATGTAGATACTAACTTTACAACAACATAGGATTTGAAAAGTTTGACGCTTTGCAATAAAGCAGGAATATGTTTTATTAATCAGCATCATTGAAAAACTTCATCATTTAGGTATTTCTAAATGTTACATGCACGTTTCGGTCTGAATAATTGAGGTAGAAAACCCATCATGATAACAATGTAAAAGTAAAACATGACTGAATGTTCCAAACGACAGCGATAATAGTTCTCTAAGCCGTTCTTGGCACACTGATTTTGACTGCGGATAACTCCGTTTACCTGATCAGGATATAGGGCTCACGACGGGTGTGACCGGTCAACAGGGGATGCTTACTCCTCCTAGGCACCTGATCCCACCTCTGGTATGTCCAGGGGTCCGTGTTTGCCCAACTATCTATTTTGTATTGCTTATAGGAGTTATGAGATTGATCACTGTTCGTTATCTTCACCTTGCATTCAAAAGGCAGAGTTAGACAACACAGACACACGAGGTAAATGTCTGGGTATTCCTCCATACATTCTGGGAGGGCAAGGAGCAAGGACTGCATGAGTGCAGTAAGATTTTTAACCCTCCTTATGTAACATAGCTGCAATATTTTTCTCCATATATACCAATTCCATCTCCCATTTTTTTTTATGAAAAAGATTTCGAGGCTTTTAAGGTTACTTCATTTGTTTATCCTTATAAACTTGTTTATATGTATAGTGTCAAATCTTATACTTTTGATGTTTTATCGTTATTTTTTTTTGGGGGGGGGGCACAGAAAGGGGTAAGGGCACCGGGACCCCGCCCCTCTAAATCCGCCACTGCTTTCATTATTAATTGTTTGCTAACTTGTGTTATGATATTCCTTCACCAAACTATTTTTCCAGAGAAAAATTTAAGTCGCAATGTGCTTTATATTGCAACAATCGCCTACCATTATGAAAATTTAACCACAATTCTTTCTTTTGAAGTTTATTCCTAACAAATTCAAAACGCCAAGATGAAGATGTTCGAAGAAAATTCGCTCTCTCAGCTGGCTAAATGAAGTATTTGTTGTTATTCATTGATTTTGTTATGGATAAAGTATAGCTAGAATAATCCGTAAAAGCAATTAACTCCAACATAATTCAAATTCAAAGATTAGAATGTGAAAGTCCAAGAAATATGCTAAAATACATTTTTAAACTTTCCATTTCAAAAATCAGGAAATGTTATCAACGTTTTTGATTTTTATCTTAAACTCCAAATGTTTCTTTTTCTGTACACAATAAATGTCATTAGAAATACAATTTGTTTTTGTTTTAATGCCAACTCACCGTATGTACTTGAACTGACTTTACATTAGTTTTTCTTATTGTGTTGCCCACTTCTTTTCGTTGTTTTCGATTGGTATATATACGGTAAATGTTACTGATAACAAAGGATATCCTAAATTCGTCTACTACAATACGATATGATTTATTTTCAAATTAGGGCCCTCTTGGACATACAGCATACATAATTGTCAATATTTCAATGTGCAATGTTTATAAAAATGAAAATGATAATAAAAAGAAAAGAATGAAAAAGCAGAATATGCATAGCTAGTTCAAACATTGTTCAATACATGAGACATTTTGAACATAATAATACTTAATGTATTACATGTAAGTACCACCGTGTATCCTAATGCAAAACAACCATATGTACAAACGTGTAAATGATGTACATTAAAGTGAATTTTAATGAAGGATGTTGATTAACATATAAATCGGAACTAATCTATTGGGGGCAAGGATATATTTTAATGGCAGCTCTCTCTCAAATTATGTGTACGCAGTTGCGTACTTGCGTATAGGCAGCTACGCGTCTGGAAAGGTGTAAATTGAAAAAGAAAACTACAGTCAAACCTGTATTAAGAGACCGTCCAACGGAGAATGGAAAAAGGTCACATATGACAGGTGGTCTCTTAATACAGGTTGCCTAATTTCCGCAGTTAATTGATAAAATTTGGCAAATAATTTGTAGAATGGAGAAAATTACTACATGTATTTGGAATTTATCATTAAGAATATCAAGTACGGTTTAAATAGTTGTAAAATAAAATTAAAAATACACTGTAGTTAAAAATCTAGGATGCAATGTGTTGTATCATAATTTATTATTCATAAAAATAAAAATACATTTAATCTGTTTAAGAATGATAAACATGCATTTCATATTACACATTTACATGAGATTTAAATCTCATTTATGAACTGCATGTAAATTTTCTAAAACTTATAAACACTTTGTTGTAAAGGGTATTTATGTATAGCCTACTTGTACAGTGTAACTAAAAAATGCAATGCTTGTGGTAAGAAAGCAAATGGTGAAGTGTTGCGTCTCCTTTTGTACAATACATGCCGGAAATATGTTATCTAATTTGAGAAACATTAAATAAATCACAATATCCACTGTACATGCACAGCACATCTTTTAAGCTTTGAACTAATGCAGACAACTTTCTTGAACTCGGACGTGTCAAATACTCGGGACATGTCGAAGTGCGCCGCTAGTTCCGGTCATTATTCTGGAAACCTCGAGTATCTCATGCAGGAAAACTGCGAATAATCCGTTTAAAATTTCAGTCCTTAAGCACAATATTTACCTGATTTATATCGCAATCGGGCAATTTTTTCACATTATGGTATAACAAGTGGTAGATTTTCATTTCCGATCTAGCGTACCCGGCACTTCTTAAAGTTTGTCGAAATTCACGCCTTCAAATACACCGGCCTTGATTCCCTGATCCTTGATTTTGTTAAATAAACAACAACTTGGTTTTATTAATTAACCACACATGAACCTGCATGTTGACATATTAGGTATAATAATTAATTCAGATGGCCTACTAAACAAGATCACCGCCAAACTATGCGTTATAAAACGAAAGTCGTTAGGGGCGATAATTCCCAGAATAGTCATGCGTTTGAAAACGAAAATGTTAGGGGCGATAATTCCCAGAATACTCGGCTCAACCAAAATCGAAAGTAGTAATCGCGGTGTAATCGAAAAATGAACATTCGTTAAATAGAGGTAAAATTTCGTGAAAATACACGAAAAGGTTGTAAAAATCATGGTCGTTGGTCGCGTCAGACAAGTGGTCGTTTAATACAGGTACAATATATAGAGTAAAGTCTTGGGGGGGGGGACTTTTTATGGTCACATACGACAGTGAGTCGCTTAATACAGTGGGTCGCTATGGCAGTTTTGACTGTAAATGAATCAAAAGAAAAACCTTACTATCATTAGTAGTTCTCTTTCTAATATAATTCAAATTTTTCGAGAAAAAAATACGCTACATGGAATTAGCTTGGTGTTGATTGGTTTGATTTTAACACAGATTATGAATGGTTGACGTGTTAGCTATAGTCGAGTGGTTTCGCCTCATGTACCGGTGTAGATCTCCTTTAAAATCGTAGTCAGTATAGGTCACAGTGTCCAATCATGGCACGAGTGTTCCATGTTGTTATGACAAATTACCGATGTCTGACATTGGTTTCATTGTTTTGTTGAGCTAACCTCAAAGCAGAGAGAGCGTATAAAAGGGGGGTGGGTTAAAAACTGTCTAAACGTTCGTATGGAGGACCCCCCCCCCCTCTTTTTTCATAAATTTCTGGATCCGTCTATATACATATCGACACATGAAGAAAAAGGTTGTAGATTAAAGTATAGCCACTACATGTAATGTTAGAATCATCATCAATAACATGAACACCATGTATCATAAACAGATACTCTACTGATTTCATTAAAAAAAATTCCATTAAAATCTTCAAAACAAACTATGTCAAATCCTGCATTAGTTTTAGGATGAATTCAGATTTAATCATAACTATAGATAAGAGAAAGATTTGTAAATGTGTAAAAGATCATCATGAAGTTGTTTTACACACCAGAAACTTCAGGTACATATATATCGCTAAATGGCGTGATTTTTTCACGTGCATTTTATACAACGAATACCACATGTTTGATAATATCCCTTAGATTAACATGATAAAAGTATTTTGTACATATCTGAATAAAAATAAGATAGCAAGTGTTGATAAAACCCCTGCGACAGCTAATTTTTTTCAATTGGAACTATTTCTGGAGAATTGTTGGTTTATCGCATCCGCTATCATTAGCCGAAAGTTACGCAACATTATGTACAGTGCAGTATCCGAATGAAATCACAAAATACGCAAAATCAGTTCTTCTATTGTTTGTACCCAAGGAAGCCAGATTAGTTTAGCTATGGAATATACTCAGTTCATTCATTAAACAAGAAAAATATGCGAACTCAATATGTGTTCAAATGTGAAACTTTGATGACATAAGTTGCAAGATCATATCTAGGTTAGAAGTTTTTCTGTAACAGAAATGTTTATTATCGCTTTATAAAATTAAAATGTTCATCGACATCTGCAAGACCTCAGTTGCATTAGATAAACAATTACCCTATTGAACAGGGGCGAAAACATTCAAGGCGAACAGGTAAATGGGAAAATGCACTCGGAGCGAACAGGTAATGGGGTGAAACCACTCGGATTCAGTAGCTTCATTATATTCCTAAACATACCATAGTGTATCTGCGCAAGATGAATACGCGTGTCCATATAATGTGACTAATATTCAAAAAATTTATTCATATTTTCACTCTCATTCTGTTTCCTATCAAAACTTTCAATTTCATCCATAAGTATCGTCTCAATTTGTGATTATGTTGTATATCGGAAGCTTCTACTTTGAGGCTGTTCGGTTTTATTGTTTATTTTCTCTGTTGCGCTATTCAAAGTAAAACTGGCGATTTGCATGCCTATAGCCAGGGCTTTACAAACCCGGCTAAAAAGACGCACACACACAAAATGCAGTTTCCTTGTCTTGGAATTCTTTAACAGTGACAATTCGTACATGCGATCAATTAAACAGGCTGGGACCATACAATTATCTCGCACCTTTTCTGATTTTCATTAACATGATTAACATTTAAGCACAGTAAAATATTGGCTCTAGTTTACATTATTCATCTGTGAAATGTCATAAACTCTTCTCTCTTGGAGGTGGAAAATATACAAGATGACCATGACTGCCAAGCCATATTGTAAACGTACTACACAAAAGATGAAAGTCTTCACAATCATGCTTCAATTATAGACATACTTAATATTCCAGTCATATATGAGTTACTAGTACCGTGCCTTTAGGTCTTCCAACAGTCTGTTGGAAATTCTATGGGCACGAATTGTGCTCCTCTGTTTTTATATTCTTATGAAGCAGAGTTTAGTAACAAACTTCTACATGAGCAAAAACATCTCTTGCTATGGCCTTCAACTCGATATTAAGATATATCGACGACGTTTTATCTACCAACAAGAATCATTTTCAATCATATGTCGATTCGATATATCGCTGTAAATTCGATATAAAAGACACAACAAAGTCCTACACGTCTGTTTTGTACTTAGATATTTTGTTGAAGAAAATATTAACGGCAAACTAACCAATTTACGAAAAACGGGATGATTTTCAGCTTCTCTATATTCAACTTCACATATTCATGTAGCAATATTCCATTATCATTTGCACATGGTGTTTATATCTCTCTTCGTTCTGCGTATGGCCAGTTTTTTAATCGAGGCAGGCTATTGACAAATAAGATAATGTTACTGGGGTTTCAACAGTCTCGTTTGACGTCAGTATTTCGCAAATTTTATGGTCGTTATAATGATCTAATTTGACAATACAACCAATCATTGGATCGAATGCTGTCTGACGTGTTTCATACCGATTGTTAGGTTGTTCTTTGCATGCTGATTTTGACTACGAAGTACTCTGTTTACCTGATCAGGATATAGGGCTCACTGCGGTCGACAGTGGATGCTTACTCCTCCTGGGCACCTGATCCCACCTCTGGTATATCCAGAGGTCCGAGTTTGTCAAACTCTCTATTTTGTAATGCTTAAAGGAGTCATGAGATTACGGAAGTCGATAGGTACCAGGGTATAGAATTAATATTTATTTAACTGGCGGCCGCCACTTATTATCTGGCGGCCGCCATATAAATTAACTGGCGGTCGCCAGTTATTTTATCTGGCGGCCGCCACTTAATTTATATATGACGGCTGCCAATTGCAAAAACAATATAATTCGTATCGCTGAGTGATTATTTTGGAAAGATTTAGAATAGTACACAACCACACAGCATCGTTTTTCAAAGTTTATAGGGACAGTTGGAGGAAAAATTGCCTTCTACAATTGTTGACAAGCACAAAAGGAACCTAAAATGTATCTTTTGTCCAAACGTCGTACTCCTAAATTGGAGGGAGGGGTATCCGTTCATCCTTCTGTTGATCAGGTAATTCATTATACTTATACCAGATAATAAGTGGCGGCCGCCAGTTAAATAAATATTAATTCTATACCCTGGCACCTATCGGCTTCCGTATGAGATTGATCACTATTCGTTATCTCAATCTTTCATTCAGATTGTCTCGACCAATTTAAGTGAATGTGACGTCATGTCAATAAACGCTTACAACTATACGATTTGTTTTATCAGTGATTTCATCATATAATCAAATATGATCAGGATATCTTCAAAATTAGACCGTTTCTGGTAGAAGTAAAAACTGAAATGCAATCTACATTTTTCTGAATCCAAACCACACCAAATGATTTCAAATACATATGCGCCAATATGTTATGTATAACAAAAACAATATCATTCACGAAACAAAATGCAACCATTCATGCTATAAAATCCATTTGTAATAAACGCTGAATTAACGAATGTTATGCGTTTGTGTTTACTAGAGAGGAAACCATCAATTATATCATCGTCCTTTATTGAAAAAGATAACATCAGAGGATAGGTGTGTCGTTTATTAATGATGAAAATCAATTTTTTTTTATCGTTAGTGGGCGACACTGCATATTTTCTAATTTCATTTTTTATCATTAATGGATGATTCGTCTGTTCTGCAATGAAATTTTTCCACATATTTTACATTAAGAGTTAGGACTTGGAATCTCTCAGCATATACAATAAGCGTGAGCATTCGCAGTTCTACAGTAACTATGGGACTCGGAACCTCTCGACACTTATAGTTCGGTACATATTCAACAGTAAGCGTACATAGGGGTTCGGAATCTCTCGGTACATATTCAACAGTAAGCGTACATAGGGGTTCGGAATCTCTCGGTACATATTCTACAGTAAGCGTACATAGGGGTTCGGAATCTCTCGGTACATATTCTAAAGCAAGTTTGAGAGTTTGGAATATCTCAGCACATATTCTACGGTACGCGTTGGGACTCGGAATCTCTCGGAACATTTCTACAGTAAGTGCAAGAGCTCGAAATCCCTCAGCACATATTTTACAGTAAGGGGGGGGGGGGGGGGGGGCTCGAAATCTCTGGGTACATATTCTAAACAAACTGTGACCTCTGAAATTAATCGGCACATATTCTACAGTAAGCGGGGGGACTCGGAATCTATCGGCTATATTCTTTCATCGTACATATCTCTGTCTGATACCCTCCGCCGTTGTCAGAATTTAAACACTTTTAAAAAACATTTAAAAACACATCTTTTTAGACTTGCATATTATTAGTATTATAGGTGGTTAAATCTTTATGGCTTCTTTACCATCATTTTAACATGACTTTTTCAAGCGTATAATTGTATATTTATTTCAACTATTGCATTTTATATCATTTGATTGTATGGCGTGGAACTTTCTTCATGCACATCATGTTTTAGATTTTAGTAATTTTACTTCACATTATTGATGTTTTGCTAGTATTGTTTTGATATTATCTGTCTTAATGCTATTATAATTTCCTTTTACTACTTTTATTTTTATTGTGTGCAGCGCTTTAGAGTGGTTATCTATAGTCATATAGGGCGCTATATAAATAAATATTATTATTATTATATTGGAAATGTTCACGACTGAAGAGATTTGAACGAGTACACTTGATTGACTACATGTAAATGCATTTTGAAAGTTAAGATTTCAAAAACTATACCTTCAATATGGTGCATATAAAACAGGCATAAAGCATAGATGTATTTGTAGTTAGAATTTTATGGTGTTCTTTTTTATATGTGATGAAACAGGACTTTTCCGATTGCCACAGCAAATTTTCTGTTTCACTCCAATAAGACTCCAGAAATATAACCTTGTAGCTGGAATCCCAGGGTAATTTACTTAATTGCTGAAAAACTGCCAGTGACAATTTCTGATTGTAGCTCTCCTAATGCATGTCCAAAGGGTACAAGGACATATGATTGATAATTGAGGTTTTCATTAATCCTTCCGACATAATTTTAATCATTGTAGAATGTAAAAGTGACAGGTTTCCATCGACAAATATCATTTTTGAGATTAAAGGACAAAAGTGATGGAGACAAGATGTTTCATAGCATGCTTAAAAGATTTCAATAGGTAACTTAATAAATGGTAATACGTTGACAACATAATGGGCATTGACCGATTTGTGTGGCGTTATATGTACACAGAATTCCCGAGTTGAAGCTTTTGACATAGGGGGTGGGGAGGATTCAGAAACAATACAATAATCGAGTCGCACTCGGGTTTTGATTTGATAAAGTATGAGTCCACAAGTTCAACTATTGTGTCCTAAGGGTAGGGTCAAGGTTGCAGATATACATATTCAGTAAATTTGTTTTTGGATTTCGTGTGACAAGGTTGATATAAATTTTATTTTTAAAAAAATAAAATCTTATCCAAGAACTTTCCGTGATTAAAAATATGGTCTTTGTTTCCAATTCAAAATTCAAAGGTAATAAAACTTAAATCTAGCCCTTCTTTCTGGGACAAAATAGTTAAGGTGGAAATTTTGTAAAATTGAACCACGGTTAATTAAAAGAAAGGTGAAGATAACGAACATTGATCAAACTCATGACTCCTATAAGCAATACAAAATAGAGAGTTGGTCAAAATCAGTGTGTCAAAATCGGCATAGCAATCGGTATGAAACACATCAGACAGCATTTGACCCAATGAAAGGTTGTACTGGTAAACTAGATCGTTAAAACGACCATAGAATTTGCTAAATGCTGACTTTAAACGAGGCTTTTGAAACCCCTGCACCATCAACTTATTTGTCAGTAGCCTGCTTCGATTTAAAAAAAAAACTGACCATATGCAGAACAAGCTCAAGCATATCGAATCGGTTTAGAGATATATACACTATAGGCAGGTTATAATGGAATATTGCTACATAAATATGGGAAGTTGACGATGGAGAAACTGAAATCATCCCGTTTGTCATAAAATTGAGTTGTTAGTTTGTTAATATCTATTTTCAATAAAATATCTAAGTATTTTTATTTCGAATTTCCGAAATACCGGCTTGAGCATCACTGAAGAGACATTAATTGTCGAAATGCGCATCTGGTGCATCAAAATTGGTACCGTACAAGTTTTACGTGTAGCAGAAGTGGAGGACTCTGTGTTGTCTTTTATTTCGAGTTCACTAGGATACATTGAATATTGAATATTGTTTAACGTCCCTCTCGAGAATCTTTCACTCACATGGAGTATATCAAATCGAGATATAAATGAAAATTATTATTGCTAAGAAATAAAACGTCGTGAATATATCTAAATGTCGCACCGAAGGACAGAGCATGACATGTTTTCTTATCACGTAGAGGGGCCTCCGTGGTCGAGTGGTTAGAGCATCGCGCTCAAAATCACACGGCTTCTCATCTCTGCCGGCGCGGGTTCGAATCCCGCTCGCGCCGGTAAGTGAGAAAGTTTCCAAGTTTACTTTTGGAGGGTCGGTTGTCTCTTCCCAGGTACATTGTATCTGGGTTCTCTCTTCCACCAATAAAAACTGGGCGCCACCAGATAACTGAAAAATTGTTGAGTGTGGCGGAAAACATTAATCAATCTTCTCACGTAGAAGGTTTTGAATAAATTCTGCTCCATAGGAATATAAAAACAGGACAGCTAACAAAGGGGCACAATTCGTGCCCATGGGAATTCCGACAGACTGTTGGAGGACCTGATCACCCAAGACCACGAAGATATTGTCAATGAGGAACTCAAGCATATTTTTTATTTCAACTTCAGAGTACTTGTGCGTCGAATCAGAGTGGCGTCTAACAAAGTGGTTTTATTTTTATGACTGATCACTAGATAGGAATATTTGCGTTTTCCATTTTTGTTGAAGAAGCAACTGTCTATGATGTCAAAAAGTATAATCTTTAATTTATCGTGAGGAATGATGGTGTAAAGTGTTGAAAAGTCATACGTTTTGATGTTGTTGAGTTGAGAAAAGTTTTGCGATTTCAAGTTTACTAAAAGTTCTTTAGAATTGTTTAAAATCCACATTTCGTTTACACTACTTCTTGCATATGTAGTCGCACAGTACGTTGGAAGTTTCTCCTTCACAGCTGTTAATATTTCGTGAGGGGCAAATAAAGGGGCTTGGTAGAACATTTACTGGATCCAGCAATGTATCTTTGTTTGTGAGGGTTTTTATGAAATTTAGGAATTCAGTATTGGTACGGTAACTCATATTCATCCGACCCATTGACTAGGATATTAAATGTGTCTAAAACTGAAGCATGGTTTTGAAGAATTTCATCTTTTTAAACTTCTACCAAGGTGAGCATATAAACTAAAAATGACCTTTTTAATATTCAGGTGGTCAAGTGTTAGCTCATGAATAGTCAACTTCCTGTGTGTAAAACAACATTCAATATCGAGACATTAGCAATGACCAGAGGTATTGTCTTAACCTGTTTCATACGTACAATATTTATTACGGATAGTTGACATTCGCCTTTCTTTTCCAGAAATTTGAGAGGTCCAAGGCAGCCAATATAATGGATGTAAACATGTCGTCTGTTACCAAACAAGAGATGTTTGTAAAACACATATGCCCCCATGGTGCAAAATTGAAAAGGGTTATACACACACATCATTTAATTGAGAGTAGTATCATCAATTCAAAATATTGAGCAGACAATATCTTCCTATGTCAAGAGTGAATTGACCATGTGACCTAAATATCAATAGGGGTCATCTACTCCTTGTGATGTACCAGTGTACCAAGTTTGGTGTCAATCAAGCAAATAATTCTTAAAATATAGGAGACAATATATTACTATGTCCAGTTCAACAATTGACTTTTGACCTCAAAATCAATATGGGTCATCTTCTCCTGAAGATGTACCAGTGTACTAAGTTTGATGTCCGTCAAGCAAAAGGGTTATCAAGATATTGAGTGGACAGCATATTACTATGTTCGGTTTGACCTTTGACCATGTGACCTCAAAATTAATATGAGTCATCTCCTCCTGAATATACACCACTGTACTAACTTTGATGTCTGTCAAGCAAAGGGTTCTCAAGATATTGAGCGGACAGTATATTTCCATGTCCAGGTTGACCATTGACCTTTAAACATGTGACATCAAAATCAATAGGGATCATCTTCTCCTGAAGATATACCAGTGTACCAAGTTTGATGTCTGTCAAGCAAAGGGTTCTCAAGATATTGAACGGACATTATATTTCCATGTCTAGTTTGACCCTTGACCTTTGACCATGTGACCTCAAAATCAATAGGGGTCATCTTCTCCTGAAGACGTACCATTGTACCAAGTTTGATGTCTGTCAAGCAAAGGGTTCTCAAGATATTGAGCGGACAGTATATTTCCATGTCTAGTTTGACCCTTGATCATGTGACCTCAAAATCAATAGGAGTCATCTTCTCCTGAAGATATACCAGTGTACTAAGTTTGATGTCTGTCAAGCAAAGGGTTCTCAAGATATTGAGCGGACAGTATATTATAAGCTCCTGTTTGACCCTTGACCTTTGACCATGTGACCTCAAACTCAATAGGGGTCATCTTCTCCTGAAGATGTACTGGTGTACTAAGTTTGATGTCTGTCAAGCAAAAGGTTCTCTAGAAATTGAATGGTCAGTATATTCCTATGCCCAGTTTGACCCTTGACCTTTTACCATATGACCTCAAAATCAATAGGAGTCATCTACTCCTTAGGATGTACCAGTGTGCTGTTTGATGTTTTTCAAGCAAAGGGTTTTGAAGATATTGTGCGGACATTATATTCCTATGTCCAGAGTAGATTGACCCTTGACCTTTGGACCTGAAAAACAATAGGGGTCCTCTTCTACTCATAATCAACCCACATATGAAATATCATTATCCTCAAGTGAAAGGTTCTCAATATACATGTATTGAGCGGACAACATGTGGTCTACAGACCGACCGACAGTTGCAAAACAATATGCCCCCTCTTTTTCAAAGTGGGGGGGGGGGGGGCATAAAAATGTAAATAAAGGTGCGATTCTACAATTACATGTGCATAGAATATGTTTTATAAAAGGGTTATTGAATATCGGGAAATATGCTCACCCTCGGTCGTTGCGAAGATTCGGACCTCTTAAGCTCGGTCTGCTTTTTCGTGCATTAGTCTCAGAAGGGCATATTTCCCAATGTTTAACCATTAATCATAATGCATATTCTTATTCCCGTGGGCAAGTGTTATTACACTGTCTATAATTGCAACTTAAGGTTTGTGCAGATAATTAGGTCAAGGTTACTTTTACTCAACATTGGTATTCTTTACTTATTCGACTATATTCTGAATGACCCATTAGCAAGACAGATGTTGCTCTCTGTATCAAACACCCACGTCATTGTGTTTGCGTCTATACTGTACCTGATTGGTGTAGAACTATGGACGTAAGGATAGACTCGGTGTATTATCCTGTAAAACACAACATATCGTCTTACAAATTACATAAAAGATTTAAAATATGTACGCCCCAATTCATTACACATGATTGTAATTAATGTTTGTTCTACATTAAAATGGAGTTTAAAAACAGGATCGTAACAAGCCTTTCAGATTTCCTTGTTTTGCAGTTTCGAAAGCAGGTAACAGGATTTGAGCAATATTAAGCTCATCCTTCTCTTGTTAATCACATTATTATATCAAATGTACCCTTTTTGAATAGTGCAATTTTTACACCACGCACATTAGGAGAATTGTAAAATGTAAAAAGATAATGAGCTTTTGATCCTCCTAACTATATCACTGTACGCAATTTAATGAGTGCGATCAACGATTGCGGCAGAAAAGGGAAATGTGACACGATGTTAATTTCCAATGATCATCAAAGACACGACTTTTAATCAATTGCATTAATCTTGTGCTGATATTTAGAAGTATTCATATATTACGATATGACACGTATTGTATGTACATTTTTAACAACCACGTAAATACTTAGGGAAGTAGATTCAATACCATGGTTTTAAAGTAATATTGTTAAACAAATTATACCTATTAATATATAAATGATACAAATCTAAACTAGCCACATTGATACAAAATTATCTTTAACTATTGATGAATACTATTGACAACAGACAATTAAGCTTTTTTACTTTCATCCAACATATTGTTTCTCTAATCATAATTTGTATAAATCTATATTTACATGTACATATAATGAATAGTAATCAATCTCATAAATCCTATAATTGATATGAAACTAAGACTAGGGCAAACACCGATCTCTTGACACACCAGAGGTGGGATCAGGTGCCAAGGAGAAGTAAACATCCCCTGTTGACAAGTTACACATGTTGTAAGACATATATCCTCATCAGGTAAACGGAGTAATCCGTATTTAAAATCATCATCTAAAGAACGGTCTAGCAATTAGTGTGAAACACGTTAAGCAGAATTCGACCTAATGACAGGTTGTATCTGCAAATTATATCATTTATCATAACGACCATAGAATGTGAGAAGTGTACTTTTAAACAACGACACTGTTAAAGCCTTTGTAACATCAACTTATTTGACAGTAGCTTGCATCGGTTTGAAAATTTATCATACGCAGAAATGCTCTCGCGTATTGAATCATTTGAGAGACATAAACATCATATGCAGGTGAGAGTGAAATATTGCACATAGATGTGGGAAGTAGACGATGGAGAAGCTGGAGTCATCCCGTTTGTCATAAAGTTGAGTTCTTACTTTGCTGTTAAAATCTAAGTTCAATAAGATATCAAAATATAAAGCAAATACGGAAGACTGTATGATGTCTTTTATTTTGAGTTCACTGGGATTCATATAAAATCAACTTGTGAATAAACTGAGTATTCTTAATATTTTGAGTTGAAGGTATATAGGAAATAATTGGTTTTTTCTAAATTCCTTTAAATTTTCTTATAAATACATGTATGTTTGAATATTTGTATAAAATGAAGATATTAAAAAAATCTACCGATATAAAATAGTTTTAGGTCTCTTAAACAAAAACATTAGTGTTATGGAGTCTAAACACACACGACATTCACCTCAGTAGTATGGTGACTGATTTGTGCTTTGAAATAACGAAAAGACGACAGATTGTAAAGTGGCACAAATCAGCCACCCCACAGTAGCGCTCAACAAAGGAAGTAATACATTGCTGTTCTCATTTGTAAAGTTGTACTGAACTTTTGAAATAAAAAACGGCATTCAATACTGTGAGTCTCAATATGGAGTAAGATTAATGTAAATTGAGTTTTAACTTTTATGGTACAGCATTTTGTAAATTCTGTGGTCTTTATAATGATCTAGTTCGTCAATGCAACCTATCATTAAGTCAAATGCTGTCTGACGTGTTTCATAACGATTGTTAGGTCGTTCTTGATACACTGATTTTGACTACGGATAACTCCGTTTACCTGGTCAGGATATAGGGCTCGCGGCGGGTGTTACCGGTCGACAGGGAATGCTTACCCCTCCTAGGCATCTGATCCCACCTCTGGTGTGTCGAGGGGTCCGTGTTTGCAACTATCTATTTTGTATTGCTTATAGAAGTTATGAGATTGATCACTGTTCGTTATCTTCAGCTTTCATCAAATACAAGGATGAATTCTAGGGTTAAATGTCAAAGCTACAAATATTCCATATGCATTAGGTCTATATATCAGTTTAGCTCTAACAAAAATGCTTATAGTGATTGATTTCACTCCTATGGAGACGTCACCATTGCCGGTGGAGGGCTGCAAAATTTAGGCCTATCCTCGGCGCTTACGGCCTTTGAGCAGGGAGGGACCTTTATCGTGTCACACGTGCTTTGACACGAGACTTCGGTTTTTGCGGTTTTATCCGAAGGACCGCCCCATTTAGTCGACTCTTTCGACAAGCTAGATGTACTGAGGACCTATTCTAACCCGGGTCCCCACAGGCCAGACTTATAATGAAATATTTGGCTTGTAATGAAATATTTGATGCTTCAACGTTAAACAAAGATCTTTTTAAAAACACAATTAACTTTTACCTGTTAGAAACACACGCCTATTGTCCACGTATTGCAGTCATTTTTAAAGGACAACAGCTTGTTCTTTCCATAAAGTACCTGTTTAATGGTTATCGAAAGAGGAGAGGTGACTATAGGACTGTCAAATGATCACCGAACAGTAACTGAATGGTCACTAAAGAAAATAAATGATAACTATAAAGTCACCTGAATGGTAACTGAGTTACTACTGAAAGTTCATCTGAATGGTAACTGAGTTACTACTGAAAGTTCATGGAAAGTTACCTGAATGATAACAGAGTTACTATTAAAAGTTCATGGAACGTCACTTGAATGGTAACTGAGTTACTACTGAAAGTTCATGGAAAGTCACCTGAATGGTAACTGAGTTACTACTGAAAGTTCATCTGAATGGTAACTGAGTTACTACTGAAAGTTCATGGAAAGTCACCTAAATTGTAACTGAGTTACTACTGAAAGTTCATGGAAAGTCATCTGAAAGGTAACAGAGTTACTATTGAAAGTTCATGGAAAGTCATCTGAAAGGTAATTGAGTTACTACTGAAAGTTCATCTGAATGGTAACCGAGTTACTACTGAAAGTTCATGGAAAGTCATCTGAATGGTAACTGCAACGTAAATGCCATTCAGTCGACTGAATTATCAGTGAATGGAATATTTCAGATTTAAATGAAAGGTTTGATTTCCTCTTGTAGTACATATAGAAGTTCTATTTCAGATATTGGAGACTCGTCACTTATTTCACCAGAAATTACACCCAACCCAGATAAGGACTCATTCTTAGCAACCTGACATCTATTCTGTTCCTCCTGGGACCCGCGGTGACTTCGATGATTTCATTGGAACCTTCCATCGTAATCTCGACGAATGATCACTTCCGGCCATTCTCTAACCTTTAACCTAAACACTGCATCACTTTTTCGGGGCCAATGTTCCAACGTTCTCCCCCTAAAGATTTAGATCTATATTCTGTTGACTAAGTAAACTCCATGCATTAACCTCAAACTCAGTCAGTGCCGGATAATTAGTTGTTGTCCTACGACCTGTGTAAAGCATGACATCCATGATTTTGTTATGATAGTCCCCTACATTTGAGTTCCTCGGTCTCTATTTTAGGGTTCAATGTTACAATTGCATGAAAAAATGTTTCGAAACTGAATAAAGTGCAAAATTGGTGCGTATTTTCTAAATTTGTTTTACGAAATTCTGACATAAATCCAGACAGCAGTTTGTTGTTATACTTTGAAGTTGAGTTGAAGGATGTTGATATTTGTTAATAAAGTGTTTTAAAAGTGTTAAGATTTGAAATTCAGGCTTACAGGGCAATTATTCCTCGTCATTTCAATGAATAATTATGTTTCTACAGTAATAAAACGTCCTGACCTACATCAAAGTATGATCTGATTTTTATCGATGAAAACGGACAAGGAAACTGTTCGCACTCCCGGATGAATAAATGTTTACTTTTATATATAAAACGATAATATTGGATCATGAAAGAAATTTGCGTTTCAGAAACTCGGTGAAATGAATTAATTTTATGCAGGATATAATTAATGTGTTTAGTCACAAAGCTATAATGACGATTTTGGGAATACATTTTTGGAAGTATTACCGTACGTTGCATTAAAAAATCTTTGATTTTGACTTTTGACCCCTCCCCCTTTTGCAATTAACAGAGTATGGTAAGTATATCCGTGCGTTTTACATGTACGCTTTAGCATATTCGGCCTTGTCTGCGAGACCGTTTCAATAACCGATCGTAGAACGTAAACGTACGATTACGTTTACGATCACCTTGACGTGCACGTATACGAGCGTTTCACGAAACCTGTCGTAGTCGTAGCACTTACGATTGCGATTTACGTCTGACTTTTTAGAACTCTTTTCTTTGTGGAGGTAGATTTGAAATTAATCTTATTGTGGAAAGAAATCTTCATTATTTCCTCGTGCTTTTGAATATATCCTTATCGTCTGCAGTAATGCATGTTGTCAACGAAAATGATGGAATTTTTTTGCCCGATCTCTAGTGTAACGTAAAGAAAATGGAATATTGCTACCAAAATATGGGAAACTGACATTGGAAAAGCTGAAATCATCCTGTTTATCAAAAAGTTGAGTTGTTAGTTTGCCGTTAATATCTATTTTCAATAAAATATCTAAGTATGAAGCAGAAGTCGATGACTCTGTGGTCTCTTTTATTTTGAGTTCACATGGATATACCGAATCGACATATGAATGAAAATTAGCATTGTTAATAGATAAAACGTCGTCAATATATCTAAATGTCGCACTGAAGGCCACAACAAGATATTTCTCATGTAGAAATTTTTGAAGGAATTCTGCTTCATAAGAATATATAGAAACAGGTCAGCTAACAAAGGAGCACAATTCGTACCCATGGGAATTCCAACAGACTGTCGGATGACCTGACCACCAAAGAATACGAAGATATTGTCAACGAGGAACTCCAGCATAGTTTTTAATTTCAACTTCAGAGTACTTGTGCGTGGAATCAGAGTGGTGTTTAACAAAGTGATTTTTTGAATGACTGATCACTAGATATGAATATTTCCATTTTCCATTATTTCATGGGTTAATTCTATACTAGTTTGATAGGATAAAAATTATCTCATGGAATATCTAATGTTTGTCCATCTTTAGAAACAAGAGATTTTTTTCATTATAAGTAATACGTGTATCACACAGAAAAAATAAAATATTTAGATTAAAGTTATTTTTTGTTGTTTAGTATTTTTTCCTGTTTAATTTAGAGCTCAATGATATTTATGTTAGCACATGTACTGAAGTCTTTAGAAATATGTAACTACATGCTTAACATCAAATAGTCAAGATCAGCTCGATCGATTCTAGGATTTTGAATGGATTTCAATGTATCGTTTCACATATAGAAAATTTGACTCTACATTCATTTACCTTATGCGAATGCCGAAATTTTTTTACCTCTAAGCATTGGGTTACAGATTAGAATTCAAATTAATAGAGTAAAAGACACAAATATAACATAAGTCAACAGTTACGGACATCCTTTATCTAGGTGGGTTTTTTTTATCAGTTACGGACATCGATATTTACGGGTTTTTTTTTTTCATCTCTCCTTTCGTCTTCTCTTTTTTTGTACGATGAATTTCTTTATTTAGGTATTAAAATATGAAAAGCTACTGTGTATTTTATTTCTTTATCTCAAAACAAATCAATGAAAACTTAAAGCAAGAAAGAATAATCCTTTATCATTGATATCAACGAAAATAATCTCCATGTGAGTTAGCGTCATCCATCTTGGAATGTATGGACATCACACTGTCCTCAGATGACAAGGGACAGTTATTATGGTTCTGAAACATGTGGGTAGGGGGTATTCATCAAAGTCAGATTATGACAGAGAAATGAACAAGAAATAATTGTAAAACATATATGACCCACCTCAGCTGTGTCATATGTACCGGTGAAAATGTCTATACTACCACAGTCAAAGCAAGAAAGCGTCAGGGGCATTAAGATCACGAGTAAGCTGTTGATGTGTTGTTTCTTTATTACATTTCGCAAATTATGGTGAAAGGTTAAAGGTGGAATACTCCCCTCTTCTCTGAAGGTCAAGCCGACATCAGTTGCATAGTGTACCCTTCTAGCTAACATCAAAGGCATGGAGTACAACACTGCACTTGGTCTCTAATAAAAGTGAACAACCCATGCATGATCACTATCGAGAAAAGACTTCTCAAAATATTGGTCAGATATAAATTGTTTATTGTATTATACTGCACCTGCTCACTGTTGACCGTCTGACCTGAAAATCATTCGTAGGTCATCTACTACTCATAACCAACCCACATCTCAAGATAATTGTATAGAGTACTACATTGTATCTAGTGACGCCTGGAAATCAATGGGATTCATCTACTACTGATGACCAACCCCAATATGGACTACCATTTCTATCAAACAAAGGGTTCTCAAGATACTGGGCAGAGATTAATTGTGAAGAGTACTACATTGCACCCGGTTACCTTTGACCCTGAAAATCAGAGGCCATTTACTACCAATGACTAACCCCTGTATGAAATATCATCACTATCAAAGGAAGGGTTATCAAAATATTTGGTGGACAAAGCTTGTACAAAATACTGCATTGTACTAGGTGACCTTTGACCGTTTGACCTGAAAATTAATAGGGGCCCCTCCACTCTATCACCTCACGCTGTTAATTCGAATCCTGTCGTCAAAGAACAGTCTCAAAATTATTCTTCTGTTACATCTATCTCAGATAAGAAGATTGTGAAAGTTTTTCAGTCATTCGTGAATTTAAAAAACCCGCTAATATTAGTAATACACAGAAGTGTTTACCGCTGGGATCTGTCGTATTTTGAAACTTTTTTTTTATATAATTTATTTTTTCCACACAAATATTGACAGATCACAAAAGAACATTTGTCATTTTTTCTAACCACTTTCACACACTTTCATACTCACACTCATACTTTTGCTGGTACCGGTAAGTGCTTGCATTTTTAATATAATTGTAGAAGAAGAAATGATAACAATACTGAATAAATAAATAAAAGTACATTTGGCTTCAAAAGTAGAGAGAAAAAATATTGCTTAAAATAGCAAAATTATGATTTTTTTTATGTTGTCAAAAAGAGTTTTCCGTACATGCCAGGTATTTTCAAATTTTTGTATTGCTAAGTTCTGATACGCAATACATTTTTCAACTTTGTATTTGTTGTATATAGATAGAACAATAATTTCAAGAATCTTGGCAATTCGTTTTTTTTTTAACAAGAAAAAATATATTGTTTTGTATATAGGATAAGGAAATTTACAATTCTGTTGCCTTTCGACAATGGGAGTTCACCTAATAAAATAGTAAGTACATTAAAACCTATTCTTTTGGAAGTTGTTTGATAAATGTGCATGCTCAGATTGCTCCATAATATAGATACTTCTTCACAACCAATTAAAACATGTTGGATTGTCTCAACTTCATCATTACAAAAGGAACAACAATCAAAAGACAACATTGATTTTTTAAGATAATAATTGACAGGCAGAATTATATGAAGTATTCTCTATTGTAACCAATGGAAAGTAGAGTCCTTGGTAGTCTTAAAACATACAGTAAAAACATCCTTAACACATATTTCTATTCCATAAGCTACCAGCTCTAAGTTCCACCTTGAAACACAAGTAGGTATATCATGGTTTACATTTAACTGTTTGTAAACAGATTTAGTACATTTAGTTTGCAAAATCAAAGGTTTATAATGTAATGGAATACAAGGTGTAAAAGATCTATTGATTAAACCTTTGTTTTCAAACAATTTCAGATGACTTAACAGGGGATGCTTACTCCTCCTAGGAACCTGATCCCACCTCTGGTGTGTCCAGGGGTCCGTGCTTGCCCAACTATCTATTTTGTATTGCTTGTAGGAGTTATGGAATTGATCACTGTTCGTTATATTCACCTTTCATTGCATTCAATACACTGTTTTATTATATAGCTAATAAATAGTCTAATATAAAATCTGCGTAAAATCTAGAGAATGTTAGCGTTCAATATCCTGAGAATTTATTGAACGCTAACTTTACATTGCGTAAATTGTATGCGCCCGAAACATTCCGAGTATGAGCGTTCAATATTGACGTTACCGTAACGACGTAAACAAGCAAAAATGGCAGACGACGGTCCTCCGAATTTGACAGAGCCGGTATTTGATATTTACTTAAGCATTATGTTTTAATGTACATAAATTATGATGTCCCCATTTACAAAATCAGTTTGCTTCATGCATTAATGACGGGTTAAATATTGAACAGTTAAGAAATGCATGCTGTTATTGCACACTGGCAATATTGATGAATTTTCGTCTATTTTGGAGTAGTTTGAGTGAAAATGGATATAACTTAACAACCAAATACTTTAGCTATATAATAAAAGGGTTATTGAACTTATATAGGTGAATATTGGCACTCGTTGGCTGTCAAAATGCACTCGCAAGCTCGGCATTTTCACAGCCAACTCGTGCCAATATTCACCGATATAAGTTCAATAACCCTATAATATTGTAATATAGAAACTTGGGTATCAAATTTTTGTTGAAAAAGGCTATGTGATAAAAAATTTCCTTTGTCATCTAGGAAATCGTCAATGAGTTTTACACCTTTTTATACCAGCTTTCGATAAACAGTGTTTTCCTACCCACTCTAATATTTGAATTATACAACACAGGAATGCTGGGATAGGTTTCCTTGTAGAATTTTTTGTCAAAGGGTTCTAAGAGCATAGAATTAAAAACATCGTGCCAAAAATATTGTTTTCTTGAATGACACATGCAGAGATAAATGCATCTCCAAAATCAAGTAATTTGTGAATAAAATCATGCCCATTAATTGCTTCAAAAATATCTACCCAGGATTTATTTCACATCAATAACCTTTTCAACCACGACCATTTTAAAGACATGATAAAATTGTTGATGTCCATCATTTTTAGACCTCCATGTTGGTGGTCTAGAGTTACAATAGTACGTTTTACTTTGTCACATTTTCCATTCCTTATAAATTCAAAAATATCTTTACTCAATGATTTAATTATCTCCTTTTTCGGTGTTGGAAGTGATAGAAATAAATGGTATATTTTTGGAATAATTAATGTTTTAACCACTGTAACCCGACCAATTGGTGTTAAAAATCGTCTTTTCCAATGTTGTAGCATGCTCCTTATTTTAGGAATCTGTATGTTGTAGTTTAAATCTGTAATTTGTTGAAAGTCTACTGAAAAGTTAATACCTAATAAATTAAAAGTTGTTGAACCCCAGTCAAGTTTCCATCTAGTATGATGGAAGACCTGATTTGAAAACTTTTTAGATCCCATCCAAACAATTTTTGTTTTTGAGCTGTTTACCTTTAAACCAGAAAGTTTAGAGAAAAATTCTAAGGTATCTAACGCTGTAAAAATTGAACGTATTTTGAAACTTCTCAATAATTACGAGATCCGTGAAAAACAGATCGTCAATTCCGTTTGTTCATGTTGTGATAAATGCAATACATGTATTTTGCTGCCGTGGATGAATGTTTCCGACGCATCACATTGATTCCATGGAAACCGAATGTTTTAAGGAGGTAAGCTACACCATAGAAATTCGATATGGATAAAAAGTGGAGGATATGTGAGACAATATTTTTAAATTGAAAACTTTTAAATGTACTTTATCTAGTCAAAAAATGCAGTTTTATTAGAAAGCAATCTGGGGGGAAATATTAAAACTCCTACTGGACTCGATCACGCGATCTTCAATTCAGCAGTCGACGTGCTTCTCTCTCTCTCTCTCTCTCTCTCTCTCTCTCTCTCTCATTAACATTTAAACCAAGTATATATCACAGACTAATCATCAATTACAATCACATTTAAAACACTTTGTATCTCAGGCTAAAGTATGAACAATAATATTCCCTCTTTTTTTCAATAGAGGATTTCTATGTTAAAAAAAACTTTTTAAACAGGTTAATTTTCTTTTCTAAAACAGTCAATTGATATTCGTCACATGAAATGTAATGTCTCAATGTATATTTACAAAGCCTTTCAATATCAGTCGATGCGCTAACCTACTGAGCTACTCAGCTAGACAATGATATTTGAAATGAATAGACAAATAATGCTTATATTTATATTTTCATTCATGTTTTAAAAGGAAGTCAGCCATTATGACGATGTAGAGAACCTCCTTAATATTTGAAATGAATAGACAAATATTGCTGATATTCATATTTTCATCCATGTTTTAAAAGAAAGTCAGCCATTATGACGATGTAGAGTACCCCCTTAAATTTTGGCAAAATTTTAAGGTGCCACCTTATTTTTCTATTTTATTATGTTTGTATTTAACAAGATTTATAAAAATTAGGGAGAACCCAATGTCATTCTTGTTTAGGTTGTCTGAGTTGTAGTTTTGATGCTCGGGGATCTCCCTGTTATAGGGGTTGTAAATAAGTTGTCAACTTCTTCAATCGTCTTTAATAAATGACAATTTTCAACCAACAATATGTATTCTATTGTTAATTGCCAAGAAAAATAACAAAGCTGCGGGACATGAGAAAACCGGTTTCTTCGAATAGTATTTTATATTCTTATAAAAAATGGAGAGCATAAAATAAAATTTATTCAGGTGTAAATGTTTTAAAACTTTATATCCATACACGTTCTTGCGCCTGCGTATTTGAGTAAACTGGTGACCCCGTATTATTGGCCACCAAGAACTTTGTGGTCTGAAAACGGGATGTTTCTAGAAGACCCTCAAACTCTCACAAAACAGTGACAGACGTTTTGACAATTCAGCCTTAAAACACTGTGGAATACCTTGTCTGTAGGACTAAGACTAGCAATATCCCTAGACTCTTCTAAAAGAAACCTAAAACATGCTTCTTTAGTGTTGCTTTTCATGTTTGACTTCGCGTATTTGTATTTGATTTCTGATTTTTAATAGCAAAATGTCAATTTGTATACTTTTGCAATATATTGTCATGAGATTGGTTTCCAGTCGTATGTTTTAATGTGAAGCGCTGTAAAGAGGGCGCTATGTTGATATTTACGATCTAGTGGAAGGATCGAGGCACATCGTATAAACTCTTAAGTTTGTTTAGGGGTGCTCTTTCAATAATCTACTGGTCTATTTGGGGAAAATTCGCACTTTTAATGTCAAATGTGGTAAATTGGTTTGGAATGCTTGGTAAATGCTAACTTTATACAAATATTTTCAGACATAAAAACATTTTTTTATGTACATGAGAACTTCAAATGACATATATAAACCAACCAAAGAATTGTTTTTCAAGTATTATTCATTTCTATTACAGTAAACAGAGGAAAGGTTATATTGTCTCCTGTTTCATGATGAATGAATATTGGTAAAATGAGCAATATCATATCATACGTGATGGTATAGTATACATGTGTGTTTATGTTAGGGCGAATGACTTCACAGATCACAGTACGAACAGTTCATTACTGAATATCGTCTCAGATAAATGGTATCTGTATGTCTTGGAAATTTCAGAGATTTTTGTCTGACTTTCAGATTACTAGTTAAGCAGCAAAATCCCTAACAAAGTCCTTAACATTGTGAATTTCTTATGAATAACCGGAAGGGTAGTTAGATTTTGTGAAATTTACGCCAAGTTTTACCAACTATCTGTAATATTCCCAACAGTCAAAAACGTCTGATTAATTTTCGACATATTTTCCGTCATTTACTGCCTCAAGAGCTGGATGGTTTTAACATCACAGTGCATTTTGATCAGAATTATTTTCAGGCTACGAAAACTTTTTACCACTTCGTTCAATATGTATTTAACTGACTGATAAATCTTATTTTTTAAATATCTATTTTCTTTCGTTTTCTTTTATTTCTAGAGAGAGAGAGAGAGAGAGAGAGAGAGAGAGAGAGAGAGAGAGTTGTGCATACTGTTATATCATTATTCTCTGATCACTGATTAGCAAATGTTTTTGAACGCATGAACATTTATACATGCACATTGTATGATCAGTTACATTCATAAACTTTTAAGGTTCTTTCTAATGTTTCTTAGGTTTTATGCGGGACTTTAAAAATAATTCCGGTAAAACTTGTAAAATATTTTAGAACTTGGGGGAAATAACAACTATCTAAGAATAAGTATGTGTATTAAATAAATCAATGTTTGAGAGACAGATTGAGTCTATATAATCGAAATCGAGGATTGCCGCGGGGTATTTACGATGGTTTCAAATAACACGAAAAATGTCATTATTTGCGGGTTTTGAAAGCATTAATTAATTTTCTGCTAATGACAAAAATCAGATTGATAGGTCACTCAGCATGGTACTCTATATTCGGTTTGGATTATAGTTTTTTGGAGGAAAATATAGAACCATCTAAAACACATTCACAAAAAGATGGATTTAAATATCAGCGCTTATACTGATCGGAGAAATATGTAATGGCTGTTTCAACATAAGGTAGAAATTTAAATTTAAGAATTTCAAATATTATTTGAAGGTGGTAGACACACAATTAACAAATAAATTATACTTGAAAATGAATCGTAAGTTTTATTATTCATAATCAGAAAGTTTATTCCACTGAATGAAAAATACATTTCGTAATACATGTACTCTCCAATATATTCACTTACTTGTGGATAACATATTGTTTAAATTAAAACATTCCGATATATAAAGCCGATTTCGATGTTCCAATCATCATAGAATATTGTTTCAATTAAAACATTCCGATATATAATGCCGATTTCGATGTTCCAATCATTATAGAATGTTGTTTAAATTAAAACATTCCGATATATAAAGCCGATTTCGATGTTCCAATTATCATAGAATATTGTTTAAATTAAAACATTCCGATATATAATGCCGATTTCGATGTTCCAATCATTATAGAATGTTGTTTAAATTAAAACATTCCGATATATAAAGCCGATTTCGATGTTCCAATTATCATAGAATATTGTTTAAATTAAAACATTCCGATATATAAAGCCGATTTCGATGTTCCAATTATCATAGAATATTGTTTAAATTAAAACATTCCGATATATAAAGCCGATTTCGATGTTCCAATTATCATAGAATATTGTTTCAATTAAAACATTCCGATATATAAAGCCGATTTCGATGTTCCAATTATCATAGAATATTGTTTCAATTAAAACATTCCGATATATAAAGTCGATTTCGATGTTCCAATTATCATAGAATATTGTTTCAATTAAAACATTCCGATATATAAAGCCGATTTCGATGTTCCAATTATCATAGAATATTGTTTCAATTAAAACATTCCGATATATAAAGCCGACTTCGATGTTCCAATCATCATATAATTCCCATTTCAGGATTATACCCATTACCCATTCTTTGAATAATGTAGAGATACGATAGAGTTGATGTTCGCTAAAATATACTTAGAAACTTTTAGTTATATTGTCATAATTTAAACACATGCATACACTGCTTTACACGTGTTCTCTACAGTGTATGTACAATGTACTCATGCTGCAGAACTCTACATCCCGGATTCAGCGCACCGTCACGTGTTCTCTACAGTGTATGTACAATGTACCCATGCTGTAGAATCTGCATCCCGGATTCAGCGGACCGTCACGTGTTCTCTACAGTGTATGTACAATGTACCCATGCTGTAGAACTCTACATCCCGGATTCAGCGGACCGTCACGTGTTCTCTACAGTGTATGTACAATGTACTCATGCTGTAGAACTCTACATCCCGGATTCAGCGGACTGTCACTTGAATAAATTCAGTTTTGACAGATGTTTATAGAATTGTTACTCGATTCCTTACTGTGCCCCAATGGACCCGGGATTATATGAATCAACACTGCCAATCTTCAAAGGGTAGCCATTTTCCGGTTCTAAAGATGAACATTCTTAAATCAAGAAGAATTAGTCCTCAGTATGACTCATCATAACCATATAGGTGAGCTCAGTGGGCGGGACCATACAGGTGGGATCAGTGGGCGGAACCATACGGGTGGGCTCAGTCGGCAAAACCATACGGGTGGGCTCAATGGACGGGAGGTGTAAGCTTGCGCATGCACAAATTATATGTTTAACGAAATCAGCAATGTTTCAAAAACTATTGTTACGAGAATTTTTTTTAAAAAAATCTGTATATTTTGTGAAAAACAGTTTTAAGTATTCTTTATCAAAGTACTGTATGTACGGGTAGTTGGGATCCGTGTTGATAATATGCTAATGATATTCCACGGGCACTTTAAAAAAAAAGGTAGATCTACTTTCGTTTCGTGAAACTTGTAAACAATGAGAACTGATGACCTACATATATATAAATACATATATATTTCCTCTACTCTAAAATCCACAAAAGTCGCAATCATACAAGACTAATGATCTAGGAGTTTCTTAAATACCTACCATGGTGGTATTCCACTTCTCTTGACTTGGATTTTCAAACCTTTATTATTACAATTTCTACTTTTCAAAAGGATTCTGTGTTTATCTATATTCCCGCGGTTTAGGATTGTAAAAATATTCCGTGTACAAGGTATATCTGTTGGTATTTTGTTTACATATAAATCCCCAATAAAATTATTATTAACTTATGAATGAAATTAACATATGCTTACAAATGCATGCAAAATTGACATTTGTATAAACAGTTCAATATCAAGCGAACTATTTGATGAAGCGTAACAGGGAAACGAACTAGGATAGTTGTGATAAGACCAGTAACTGCGCGAACATGTTAAACTCAGGGAGAAAGATAAGACCAGTAACTGCGCGAACATGTTAAACTCAGGGAGAAAGATAAGACCAGTAACTGCGCGAACATGTTAAACTCAGGGAGAAAGATAAGACCAGTAACTGCGCGAACATGTTAAACTCAGGGAGAAAGATAAGACCAGTAACTGCGCGAACATGTTAAACTCAGGGAGAAAGATAAGACCAGTAACTGCGCGAACATGTTAAACTCAGGGAGAAAGTTCCTTCGTTAAATGTAAGAAAGATTACTAATCTTTTTCTAATCTTTGTAAATGTGAAGCATCTTTAAACGTGTTTTTTTTTTTTAAATAACAGATACATATATGTATACAGATTGATATTACAAGACAAATAACCTAACAAGAGTACCGAAAACGGTGCATAATACGCCTGTCACAAGCTTACATGTATATAGGGCGTTTTTCTTAAGCCATGAGTTGTAGAACATTCAAGGAAATATACATTTGATGTTGTTTGACCTTGAACTGTGACCCAATACATTGGTACTAAGTCACCATCTTTATCATTGTCGAATTAATTTAATGTTTTGCTGTTCATACAGTTGACACATGTACATGTATTTTTTTTTTTTATCAGGGATGAAATAGTATTCTGCAGAAAATACGTGGGGGAAATTTAAATAATAATGCAAATGGAACACAAAACAACACATCGATATAACATTCATATCTGTATGTTAAATAATTATAAAGGACTTCAAAATACCACTTACTATCAACTGTTTGAAGGCCGATTTCGAATACCCGCAACTGCAGGAATGCGGTATATTGAGAACTGCGGACGCATCAGACTTCGCTCACCGAACTCACAAAAATACTCGCATAAATAACAAATTTGATAAATATTTTCATTGATAAGTTGTTGTTTTTTTTGTTGTTTTTTTGTTTTTTACAAAATCGATGCTCGTCGACTGCCTCTATTCATACGTCCTACTTTTACCACATTTACATCGGAACACAATCCCGGCCCCGATTAATAAAAAACGAAAAATATAAAAATTAATTTCTTTAAAACTTGTTCATCAAAGTTAACGTTACAAAATTCGAACTTGATCTGTAGTTTGCCATTCTGAAACTGCAATGCAAGTTTCAAATAAACCCACGCAAGCATAATGGGGAAAAAGCCTGGAAAACCAATATGGGACAGACTGACAGTCAGACAGAGGGACAGATGGAGAAGAAAGCTATAATCCCCTTCGGTTTTACAGACCGGTAGGAAACTAATAATTAAAAGCTTGTATTACTTTTTCGATGGTGACATGCTTCATACGAAGTGTTTAAAATAAAATTTTAGTGTAATGAGCTACCTAAATACAGTGTAAAATGTTTCCTCAAAGCGTTCAACGACCTGTAATTTTCTATTTTAAAAAATTGAAGAAAATAAAAATCCTTGCTACATGCACATCTTACACACCCATACAAATACTCTGTAAAACAAGAGTACCGCAAACAGTACAATACACGCCCGTCAGACAGTGAAATTCAACATGGAAGCATATCATGCACTCTGAATGGATACCACACACATTCTGAATAGAAAAACATGGTTTATACCAATCCATCTGAAATGTTAACTGATTATGTGTTTTTCTGAGAGGGCGATTGTGACAAAATGTCAGTGCGAAATCTGTATCTTGACTTATTTCTGATTGCTTGCCTTTGTCCAGGTCTTAAATCCAATTTCATTTATTTCTCACGCTACTGTTCTTCTCCATGTTTCTTTATGTCTGCCTATCTTGCGCTTTCCTTCAGGAATCCATGTCATTGCTATTCTAGCGTGCTTGGTCTTGTCCATTCTCAAAATGTGCCCCATCCATTTCCATCTCTTTTTCCTTACCATATTACTAATGGGCTCCATTCCTGCTCTTTCCATCACTGTCTCGTTTCGTACCTTTTGAGGTCAGTATATTCGCAGGATCCTCCTTGGGCTCTTGTGTATGAAGGTATTCAGAACTTGCTCGTCACCCTTTGTCATTTTCCATGTTTCACTGCTGTAAAGTAGAACTGAGATCACATTGGAATTGAACAATCTTATCATTGTTTTCTTTCCCATCCGGAAGTTATCCCTGATGGCAGTCAGTTTGATGTAGGCGGATCTTGCATGTCTTCTGTGGTACCTTTTTTGGTGTTAATGGTGCCTCCGAGGTAAATGAAGTTAGTGGCATCCTCTATCTCTTCTCCTGCAGCTGTAATAGCCTGAGCGGTGTTGGCATTAATTCTCATTACTTAACGTAGTTCTAACCTCCTGTGACGTCGTAAGATTTCGCAAAGTCAATGATTTATTAAGATTTATGCAAGACAGGAACATGAAAGGCGAAGATAACGAACAGTGATCAATCTCATAACTTATATAAGCAATACAGAACAGAGAATTGGGCAAACACGGACCACTGGATATACCACAGGTGGGATCAGGTGTCTAGGAGGAGTAAGCATCCACTGTCGACCGGCCACACCCGCCGTGAGCCCTATATCTTGATCAGGTAAACGGAGTTATCCGAAGTCAAAATCAGTGTGTCAAGAACGGCCTAACAATCGTTATGAAACACGTCAGACAGCATTTGACCCAATGATAGGTTGTATTGGGAAACTAGATCGTTAACATAAATTTTGTTTGAGTCTTTTCAATAGTTATTGTAAAAAATCTTGTTAACCATAAAATATTTCAAAAGTCTAAGTTATATAGGAATAATCAATTATATGTTTGAAAATATTGAATTCAATGGCAATAACTGTTTTCATAGAATCATTAATCAAATCATTTTATGTGATAGATTTCCTTTATTTTTCACAAACGTTTTGTATATTTTTTTTAAAGAAACAGTTTCATGAAATTTTTATGAATACTATTATATCGTTTTAACCAATTTTTGTGAAATTTTGATAATGCTGTTTAAGGAAAATTGCAATTTCCTGACGTTGAGAATAGGTATATGTGTGCTAATTGTAAAAATATTTAATACCGCAACATACTTATTTTATCATTTTTATTTGTTACTAAGATGCATTATTTAAAAAATCAACAATCAAATATAAGATCGAACTTATAATTCTAGGAGGATGGAATTACCTTAAGTCTTTGGGGCGTTGATTCGCATGCCTAACTAGTTTGTTCCCTTTTGTCTGCATTTGCTCTCTGGAACTTGTAAGCAGTGCAATGTTCTCGGCATAGTCATGATCGTGTAGTTTTGATGTCATATTCCATCTTATGCCTGTTGTTTCACCAGTTGTTGCTTTCTTCATAATTAAGTATCTATGATGAGAATTGATTGATTGAATATTGCTCGAGAATATTTCACTCATATGGAGACGTCACCACTGCCGGTGAAGGGCTGCAAAATTTAGACCTATGCTCGGCGCTGATTTCCATTGAGCAGGGAGGGATCTTTATCGTGGCACACCTGCTGTGACACGGGACCTCGGTTTTTGCGGTCTCATCCGAAGGACCGCCCCATTTAGTCGCCTCTTACGACAAGCAATGGGGGTACCGAGGACCTATTCTAACCCGGATTCCCACGATGAGAAAATGTCCAGGGAACTATTTGACCTATTTTCAGACATAAAGTAGGTCATGGTGCACCAATTAAGTTGAAGTGTGAACGGATTATGTATTTCTCTGAGAGGGTAATTGTGACAAAATTTCACGGCAATACCTGTGGAAGTTGTGGGATTGGTCACTGTTCGTTATCTTCACCTTTCATTCATAAAGCAAAATAATCTGGAAAATTGTTTGATAAACTTCTACCCCTAAAGTAGGTCATGGTGTACACGTACCAGTCCAGCTGAAATGCTAACTGAACTTGTATTCCTCCGACAGGAAGCTTGTGACTAAATTTTAGGGCAATATCCGAGTCCGTAACGAAAAAAGTCTGGAAAACTGTTTGACCTACTTTTAGCCCGAAAGTAGGTCACAGTACACTAATCCAGCTGAAATGCATACTCACTCTTACAAATTGTGACCAAATTTCAACATTCATCTGTTATGGAAAGAAAATCTGGAAAACATTACATTGGACTGACACACAGACAGACCAATCCAATTGAAATGCAGATTGAACTTGTATTCCTTTGAGAGGAAGCTTGTGGCTAAACAGGGCAGTATCTGTATCCGTTATGAATAAAAGTCCAAAAAACCGTTTCACCTATTTTTAGCCTGAAAGTAGGTCAAGGACGGACTACTGCAGCTGAAACTACAAAAATGTACTTTTATTTTTCTGAGAGGAAGCTTGTGATTAAATTTCAAGGCAATATCTGTATCCGTAATGGAAAAAGTCTGGAAAACTGTTTGACCTATTTTTAGCCTGAAAGTAGGTTAAGGACAGCTGAAACTGCAAACTGAACTTGTATTCCTCCGGTTATTATATATGTACATATGTAATATTTCCTCAAAACAACCGTTTTGGTATAAATTTCGTAAATGACAATTTATGATACCCACAAAAAGGAATTTGTGTTTTACGGATGTTACTTTTTCCGCAGATTCCAATAGTGAAATACGTGATTCTAGCCCAAATTATAGGGTTATCTCTCTTTGTTTTGTCAAATAAATCAACTTTTATGAAAATTCATTTAAATATCTATAACGGCATAAAAAAAATCATTTAATGATTACAACTTTTAAAACTTGACCAGAAGGTAGGCGGCAAAACAATACTATCGTTCGCAGTTCTCAGATCATTATGACGAACATAGAATTTGCGAAATGCTTACTTTTAACGAAGATTGTTGAAGCCCCTGTAGCATCAACTTATTTGTCTGTAGCCTGCCTCGATTTATAAACTGATCATACGCTGAACATGCTCTCGCGTATCAAATCAGTTGAAAGGCATAAATGTCATATGAAAGTGGTAATAGGATATTGCTACATAAATATGGGAAGTCGATGGTGTGGAAAATGACGTTATATCGTTTGTCATGAAATTATGTTAAGATTGCCTTTGGCATTTATGTTCAATAAAATATCCAAATTTGACACGGATATGGAAGAATCTGTGTTGTCTTTTAGTTCACTGGGATATATCAACATCAAAACGCTTTTTCAACACTTTTAAAAGACTTTTTTGATATCTTAGACAGTTGCTTCTTCAACAAAAATGGGAAAACGAATTATTCAAATCTAGTGATCAGTCATTCAAAAATTACAATTTTGTTATACACCACTCTGATTCCACGCACAAATACTCTGAAGTTAAAATTTAAAAAATATGCTCGAGTTCCTCAATGACAATATCTTCGTAGTCTTTGGTGATAAGGTTTTTCAAAAGTCTTTGAAATTTCAAATGGGCACGAATTGTCCTCCTTTGTTACCTGACCAGTTTTCATACTTTTACATTCTTACGAAGCAGAGTTTATTCAAAAGCTTCTACATGAGAAGAAAAAAATCTTTCTGCAGCCTTCAACTCGACAAAATACAATGGAGTTGTTTCAAGACAGCTGTTGTCTGCAGCAGGATTTATTCTAATTGTAATACAATGTGTACAGAAGCTAGGAGATGCCGGTTTGAAAATATCTCCAAAGAAATGTAAAATCTTTCCAAAAAAACAAGTCACATTTTTAGGTCACATTGCATCAGAGAGTGGAAGTGCTCCAGATCATTCAAAAACAGAGTCCATTAGAACATGACCCCAACCAAAACTGTCAAAAGCTTTGTAGTTTTCTTGGAACCGTCTCTCACTACAGGCGCTTTATCAGAGGATTTTCTACAATTGCTAAACCACTCAACAAATTAACAGAAAAAGATAGCTCATTTACAATTTTACATGGGCCTCTAAATGCGAAGACGTTTTTCAAAAACTAAAAATATGGTTTGCATATTCACCAAGTTTAGTTTATCCTGATATGAGCAAACCATTCATCCTTGATACAGAGAGCAAACCATTCATCCTTGATACAGACATTAGTGGATTTGGAATTGGTAATGTCTTATTCCAACTTCATGATGATGTCACGTGAACACCCAGTGTCTTATGTCAGTTGTACGTTATCGAAAAATGAAAGACAATACTGTGTAACAAGAAAAGAACTTGTAGTTGTCGATTCTGTGAAGCGCTTTCATCACTACATATGTATTATGAGATTGATCATTGTTCGTTATCTTCACTTTTCATGTGTATGTATCATGAGATTGATCACTGTTCGTTATCTTCACCTTTCATGTGGTTCCCATTTTACAATATGTACTGCCCATGGAGCCTTGACTTGGCTGAAAAGATTTAAAAACCCAGAAGGTCAACTAGCACGTTGGATAGAAGTACTTAATACGTATAATATGACCATTCAACATCGACCTGGACGTCAACACCAAAACGCAGATGGTTTGTCCAGACGCCCATGCGATGATTGTAGATACCGCGGTAGACAGGAAAGAAAAGAAATAAGCTTTTCCAATATTTACCCATCTGTTGTGAATTTACCAACGAAAGAAGAAAACACTAAAGGTCAAAATTCACAAGAAATATTCAAGAACATGCTGAAATTGAACAAACACCAGAAGCAAATACTTGGATAACTAGAAAAACTATAGCTAAATTACGGACTGCTAAACTGGAATACAAAACAATAAAACAGATGCTTTTATGGAAAGAGAGTACAAGTGGTCGCCCTCCATGGAAAACCATCTCACATTTACCTTATGTATTGAAAACCTATTGGTCTCTATGCAAGGTGAAGATAACGAACATTGATCAATCTCATAACTCCTACAAGCAATACAAAATAGATAGTTGGACAAACACGGACCACTGGACACACCAGAGGTGGGATCAGGTTGCCTAGGAGGAGTAAGCATCCCCTGTTGACCGGTCACACCCGCCGTGAGCCCCATATCCTGATCAGGTAAACGGAGTTATCCGCAGTCAAAATCAGTGTGCCAATAACGGCTTAACAATCGGTATGAAACACGTCAGACAGCATTTGACCCAATGCGAGGTCGTATTGACGAACTAGATCGTTATAACGACCATAGAATTTGCGAAATGCTGACTTCAATCGAGACTGTTGAAATCCCTGTACCATCAACTTGTTTGTCAGTAGCTTACCTCGATTTAAAAAACCGACTATACCCCGAAAAAGCTCTTGCATATCGAATTAGTTGAGATATATAAACACCATATGCAGGTGATCATGGAATATTGCTACATAAATGTGGGAAGTTGACGATGGAGAAGCTGAAATCATCCCGTTTGTCATACAGTTGAGTTGTCAGTTTGCCGTTAATGTCTACTTTCAATAAAATATCTAAGTATGAAGCAGAAGTGGACGACTCTGTGGTGTCCTTTATTTCGAGCTCACAGGGATATATCAAATCGACATATGAATGAAAGCTATCATTGTTAATAGACAAAACGTCATCGATATATCTAAAGCTTCATAGTTATTTCGGATTTCAAACATTTCGGTTGAGCATCACTGAAGAGACATTATTTGTCGAAATGCGCATCTGGTGCATCAAAATTGGTACCGTATAAGTTTTACATTATGACCCCTGGGTCGAGGCCTCTGCTGGTGAACTGTTAGTCCCCGAGGGTCTCTACAGCCCAGTAGCTAAGTACTTCGTTACTAGCTTGAAAATACGGATGTATATTTAATTGCTGTTATAAAATTTAGAAATTCATTTCAAAATTAAGGATTATCTCCCTCATGCATAGCTCTTATCCTTGGACGAATTTGGCTCCACTTTTTTGGCACGCTGTTTTTGGTTATATTTAGCTCTAAAGCTTCATAGTTATTTCGGATTTCAAACATTTCGGTTGAGCATCACTGAAGAGACATTATTTGTCGAAATGCGCATCTGGTGCATCAAAATTGGTACCGTATAAGTTTTACATCTAAAAGTCGAATTGAAGGTCTATGTGATAAACTCGAAATAAAAGATGGAATATTACACCGTAAATGGATTAACACAGATTTAAACACCGTAACCTGGCAATTGGTGTTGCCAAAATGTTGGCGAAAAAAAAAGTGATACAGCTTTTGCATAATGAAACTGTGACTGGACACTTAGGGATTAGCCGGACAATAGCCAGAGTCCGAAGTCGTTTCTACTTAAATTATTACCATGCCTTTGAAAGATGGTGACTTGTAAGATGTCACCAATGTCAAAGCTCAAAAGAGACCCATGCGAAATGTAAGGGGACCGTTACAGTAATATAAGGTGGGAGCATCACTGGAGCGAATTGTACTGGATGTCATGGGACATCTACCCGTGTCCAAAAATGAAAATAAATACATTCTTGCGATTGTAGATTATTTTACGCGATGGACTGAGGCTTCTCCAATGAAAAACAAGAAACCAAAACATTTGTTGATTTACTATTGAACGAATTCATCAGTAGGTTCGGAATACCACATCAGATCCTTACAGACCAGGGGAAATAATTTGAGTCACCTCTCTTTCAAAATATATGTAAACGTCTTAATATAGATAAGACAAGAACCACAACCTATCATCCGCAGGAGGACGGACTGGTACGACGGTTGAATCGTACAATCGAAGTAAAGTTATTTCCAATACTCAAAAAGACTGGAATGAGTTCCTGTCAGATGTATTCGTACAGACCATCTGTTCATGGAAGTACAGGTGAAACACCTGCTATAATGATGTTAGGATGAAAATAAGATTTACCCATTGACATGTTGTTTAGAAATCACACTTGTGACCAAAGTGACCAATATGTATGTACTTATACAGAGAAATTCTTAGAGAAGATGTGGAAAATTCATGACTTCGCACGATAACAAATGACTTAGGCTAGTGACAAGCAGAAAAGACAGTATGACCTTAGATCTACCAGTAACACATTTTCTGTGGGAGAAGCTGTTTGGTTGTTTAACCCCTTTTGTGGGAAAGGGAAGTCTCCCAAGTTAAAATGTAAATGGCATGGACCCTATACAGTGATTAGGAAACTGTCTGATTTAGTTTATCAGATTCAGAAAGGGCCTACGTTCTAAGCCAAATGTAGTCAACATGAATAGGCTAAAGACTTCTTTGGGGAATGTACGCATCTGGTGCATCAAAATTGGTACCGTATATGTTTTACTTTACGAACCCTGGGTCGAGGCCTCTGCTGGTGGGCTGTTAGTCCCCGAGGGTCTCTACAGCCCAGTAGCTAAGTACCTCGTTATTACCTTGTAAATACGGGTGTATATTTAACTGCTGTGATAAGATTTAGAAATTCATTTCAAAATGAAGGAATATATCCCTCATGCATAGCTCTGATCCTTAGACGAATTTGGCTCCAGTTTTTCCTTTTAGCTCTTACAAGTTTATTGTTATTTCAGATTTCCAAACTTTCGGCTAGAGTATCACTGAAGAGACATTATTTGTCGAAATGCGCATCTGGTACATCAAAATTGGTACCGTATAAGTTTTACATTAGAGGTGGTTTGTACCCACTGTCCCTGTCTAGACTCGTTTAATACAGAAGTAGTTTCATGACCAAGATCTATATTTCGAACTAAATTTGATAAATATGGGGACCTGTATGGACTTATTTATTATTTATACCTATTGTTTTATATAAAAACTACTGATTCAGAAATAATAAATGTTCCCTTTGATATGAAAGGTTCGTACAGAATTTCAGTCATCAAATTCCATGACCTCAAAGACATACAACGGACTGATGACTAACACACAAATATGAAGTCTTCTTCTCACCACACGAAAACGACTTAGGAAAAACAAGTTGAAAAAGTTTCCATTTGATTTGTTCTAATTATGCATTGTTATTGTATGTATACACCACAACATTTCAGCCTTTAACGTTTCCTTCTCTCCAAATAAAAACGGTCGAGTGATTACTACGTGATTTGTTGATCTTGTTTCCAAATCAACTGCACTATGGGGGTGGAACAGTTAAAGATACCACGTCTTTAATGTCATTTTATATGAAACTCCTCAAATCTCGCTTATCCACTTCTCTTTGAAGTGTTAAGTGTTTCGTTGAAGGTCAATATGAAGTCAGACCTGCTCCCCCCTCCCCCATGTTTCCCATATCCAACTCCAAGCACGTCGTGCAGAACGCTCTGTCTATTACTCTTAACAGCCCTGACCCACTTAATTAACTTACACTTCCACTCGGAAAAATAAACACATTTCCCAGGCACTTGTCAGACTGCATACCGGTCATTCGCGCCTAAACGCTTACAGCAACGGAAATTACTTAGTGTCAAGCGCTTTTATGATACAGACTAAAACCTACATGGTTTTAGTAGGTCCGGATAAGGTGAAACGATATTGATTTATTTTAAAGGATTCTTAACTTAATTTATGGAGTTTTTCAAAAGATGAAACCAGAAAAGTGAAATTCCATGACTTTCCATTACCTCTCTCAAAATTCCATGACTTATCAAGACCTAAAATCAAATTCCATGACTTTCCATGACCAAGGTCAAATTCTATGACTTTCCATGACCCGTACGAACCATGTTTGATCTAAACATGTCTATTTTCCCATTACCAAGGAAAATGTAGATTTAATGTAAACGAAGATGATTTACTATAATGAAAGGTGAAGATAACGAACAGTGATCAATCTCATAACTCCAATAAGCAATACAAAATAGAGAGTTGGGCAAACACGGACCCCTGGATACACCAGAGGTGGGATCAGGTGCTTAGGAGGAGTAAGCATCCCCTGTCGACCGGACACACCCGCCGTGAGCCCTAGAATATGTTCTCTTTTCGTCTTTCCAGCCATGTCAAGATTCCAGTACAATGACATCACATATGCTTGTGTCTTGCAAGTGGAATATCAATTCCAAAGTCAGGAATGTAGAAAAGAGTTTTCAGAGAAAGCTAAACTCCTCCGGTCATAGAAAATAAGTGACATGCAAAGTACCAAAATGTGGTTACGAGTGTCCGAAGTCAAGAGCCTTTGCCTTTCGGAAGCATGAAGAGATGCATATCCATCCGGCAACCACGGGTCAAATTTGTGAACATCCAACCGCCACCATCAAAGTCAATGACAACGACTCTGAATTTCGTATGTGTCCTGTAGTGATTCCATCCAATGAAGCAGGTCTACAGTACGACCCGGAATTTGAGGTCATGTGGAACGACCTTCAGATGCCAGCGACTAAGTGAACGGAGCCGGATTACCCATCTCTTGTATTCCTGGACTCGAAAGAAGCCATGGTGCAAGAGGTACAGGACCAGCCAACTCCCATGGAAGCTAACATCATCCAGTCGGAATCACGGGAGGAGCCATCCTGTATGCCACCAGTTACCATGATGGATTCTGAAGTCCAGACAGATGACCGGATCCCTCAACCAGTCACTATGGTTGACGCCCACACTGAAACCATGGAGGTCTCAACCACCACTGCTATGGAAACAGAGCCATGGGATCCTAGTTGTTTTGCAGCTGATCCCCGCTTATGCTTTGCTAACGCTCCCTGTTCGCTCATGAAGTGAGCACGCGGCAACACTTCTACGGGCCGAGCGCACAGCAGCCAAACAACATTCCCAGAATTACCAATGTAGGATTATTCCTTCCGGATACTTACAGGTGCAGATAGATGAATCCGTCCATTTCCCAAATGGAAGAACGTACTTGCTCTCCGAGACTTGGACAAGGGATCCCCGTGCATTACAAGCAAGAGAGAGGGACACCCTACATTTTGAAATTCATTGTAGAATTACATTTCAGGAGGAAATTTTATTAAGTTGGGGGAATTGTAACGAATTTGGGTAAGTAAGAGGACTTCAGTTGTGTGGTGTTTGATACTTGAACCACTAGGTAATTACATGTGGATAATTTCAGATCCATTTCATCTATTTATTGTTCATTCATAATAGTCATGTTCATTTCGTTTCATCTTTCAATATTTGTATATACAATTATTTGGCCATTCACTTTGTAGATATATTTAATGTGAGAAGGGAAGACGTCTTCTATATTCATATTGTCCTGTTTTGCATTTCAAGAAGAGGCTGAGATGGAATTCTTTAGCCTTTACCGTATCACGTTGTTCACATGGTCGTGACCATCTATGAAGACCCGTGAGACCACCATTATTAGACGAAGATGCTTCGTTGTTGTTGGCGCACGTGCGACCACTTATGTCGTTAAGAGAGTCGCTCCAATTCCCATCGTTTAGCGACAGATCTCATCCTAGACAGATCCGAGGCGGACGTGTTTTAGCTGTTATCCCAAATAAATTACTCCAAATATAAGGAAGTTGTACTAAATCCACCGCGACTTGTTTATAAATCGTCTTTAGTTTCATTTTGACTTTCGTTTTAACCATTTCCGTTTTGGGCTAAATAATTCCCCATTCTAAAAATAGTACATTGTTTTCATTGGAAATATAATTTCCATGCTACTAATATCGTAATATCTTATCAAAACTTACCTTATTTACTTGAAATTTACTCGCTACCAGAGTTTTATAACTAGATTCAATACCAGAATCGTATGCTACTCGCTACCAGAGTCTGAGATTTGTTTACCCTGACGACCACCTTACAGTTTTTTCCATCTGTGGTTTTAGTCTTGAATCAGCCTCATGGAAATTTCCAGAACAAAGCGCTAAGAACGAGGCATTACATCACTATAGACGCTTAGGTTCACAACCAGTCCCACTTTCACAGCATAAAAATGTGTAGGCGTTCAGTGTTAGTTACACTTATAATAGTTTTGACTAGGCTCATATTTATCATTTTATGAAGATTTATAATAATTCAACGAAGGACACCCCCTTCCGAGACCAACGATCTGACATATCGATGAATTTTTTAATACGATATTCATCTGATATTTTTGATGTTCTTATTTTTTCCGTGATTATAGAAGTAACTGTTACGACTTCTTGCAATAATTTATTAACAATCACTAATGGGATAAACACGAAAAAGTTTTTATTTTGATGAAAATGTTTTGTGATGACACAGATCTTAAAAGTAAGCAAAAAGTCCAAAAATGTCCGGTATGTCAGATATCGAATGGTCCGGTACTGCTCTGGGAAGTTTTCGCCTTATAACTTTGAAGTTAAAACATTTTACCGAAATTAGGTTGTACACACCTGAGAATGTCCAGTAATCAGGCCACTGTTAATAATATAGCATTTTTTCTGTTTGTATACGATAGTGCATTACGTTTTCGATTTTTGCGTTTCACGAAAAGAAACAATATGTAATCATAATTTTGCCCTTAAATTGTCGCACTGGACAAAAACTACCATTACAAACACATTCGCAATACCGAATTTCAAATTTTGAAATTATAAACGACCGTTCATTTTGTCTTTGGTCAACTATTCGGCATAACGGATTACAACTGCATTCGTAAAATCATTATCTAATTTTCAATACAGAGAGAGATAATTTGTGTTACATAAGGAACATTTAATTTGGAACTCCAAGTGACTTCCTAATTATCAAGTTTTATTTACAGTATATGATATCAATAAATATTACATAACTAATGCACGAAATTATTCAAAAATTGCTCTTAAATTCATTTGAATTGGATATACAAATGTATCGTTCATTCAAAGCATTTAAGCAACAATTCAAACACGCATTTAAAAAGTCCTTCCTTTATGCAATATCATCTAATTGTGATTTCCCGCTTGCGCGGGCTTTCATCTAATGTATTAGATTCTGATAACGGAACTAAACGTTTAGGAATGCGATGGAATACTACAAGTGATACGATTTATTTTGCTCCAAATCATCAGACATGCAAAGGACAAATGTTGATCACTAAGAGGGAAATTTTGAAGGAAATCCTCATAGGGCTCAAGGCGGGTGTGACCGGTCGACAGGGGATGTTTATTCCTCCTAGGCACCTGACCCCACCTCTGGTATATCCAGGGGTCTGTGTTTGCCCAACTCTCTATTTTGTATTGATTATAGGAGTTATGAGATTGATCACTGTTCGTTATTTTCACCTCTCATCTATTTATGAGGATATCCTGTTGGAATCATAGGACCTGTTACCATACGAGCTAAACTCCTAATTCAGGATTCATGGAAAGAAGGTTTGAATGCAAGGTGAAGATAACGAACAGTGATCAATCTCATAACTCCTACAAGCAATACAAAATAGATAGTTGGGCAAACACGGACCCCTGGACACACCAGAGGTGGGATCAGGTGCCTAGGAGGAGTAAGCATCCCTTGTTGACTGGTCACACCCGCCGTGGGATGAAGAAATATCCGGAAGCAGGAGAATAAGATGGACTGAAATCCTACAGGACATAGACATCACATTTTGATAGAAATATTCCATGTTGTTATTTCCTAGAAGCTGAAAACAACGAAAAAACAACCCTACACATCTTTGTTGATGCTAGTCAAGGAGCATATTGTGCAAATGCATATACATTGCTAGAGGTACTCAATACTACTCTTGTGATGGCCAAAAATCGTGTGGCACCAGTGAAAGAAATCACACTGCTACAATTAGAATTAATGGTGGTTGTGATTAATACGCGTCTCCGTAACCACTTCCTAGACAAACTGGGGCTGAACCAAGCTATATATTGGAGTGATAGTCATATAGAACTTCAATGGCTAATGTCAGAAAAACTGAAAAATAGTACAAATTTCTGCTTGCCTTGGACTTTTTAGTAGGACAATCCGAAATCGCTGATGCGATTGAACTCTTAACCAATGGGAATCTAGGTCACCATTTGACAGGCAGTAAATATGAAGCGTCAAGAAAAGTCACGCCCTACTGAAAGTCCAAGGCAAACGGAGATTTGTGCTAAGTTTATTAACAATCGTAAAACTGAGATAAACACCTTAACCAAAGACCATCCCTGAAGTTCGAATCCAGCTGATTTACAAACACAAGATATCTACGTTCCACAGAGTTCCACGACAACGAACTTTGGATAAAAGAATCTGACTTGATGACAGACAAATCACACTGACCAATTTAGCTTTGTAATTAATCTAGAACTATTATCCTTTCAACGGTTTCCAATGATGTGGATTGTTGTAGTGATGAAAAGGATTTCAACCAAAACCCTTGAGTGCCAAACATCTCAAATTTGATGGATATTTCGATATTCAGCTCCTATCAAAACATATTGCATGTCATTTTCATTCAAAACTGCAACATCGAAAAAGAAAACCCGTACAAAGGACAGTTGTCAACTGATGAAATGAATAAAGCGGTCATGAATTGGATACCCACCATTCAACAAGAAATATTTCATCAGGAAACGAAAAACTTGCGATCAAACAAACGCAATCAGCTGATTAAACAACCTCGTCTCTTCTTCAATGACAAAGAGATTATTTGATGAGGTGTATAAATACGGAATTCCACAATTCCAGAGGAAGCTAAGCACTCTATACTCTTACCTTAAAGACATGCATTTTCCAATCTTCTATTTTCAGATGTCCATATCAAAAGTTTTCATTCAGGACTCGGAGGAACTGCCACATGTCATGTGTGTGTTAGAAGTTCTGGATTCCTAACAGGTACCCGACGCAGGGATGGACTCTTCTGGATTCCTAACAGGTGCCCGACGCAGTGATGGACTCTTCTGGATTCCTAACAGGTGCCCGACGCAGGGATGGACTCTTCCATAAAAACCTTGATATCAATTAACATAAAATGAATAACTTTCAAACATCAAAATTTTAATACAAACATTTTGAACCTTATTTTTGCAGCCAAAGTATGTTGAGAATTAATTGCATGTAACTGCATGCTTCATGACGTTACAATGGTGATGACGTCACAGTCATTGTTTATAGGCTTTATGTCTTTGAACAATGGAGAAGTTTAGATAAAGTGATTAGAATAAACTGCAGGCATGTTTTCATTTTGATTTAACCAAATCTACATGATAGTTGAGTTGTAAAATTTGACTTGAACGTTCTTGTTCAGTAAAACATTTGATTCTCCGCCATATTTAATATGGTGTCTATATCAAGCAGGTGATGATATTAAGCTAATTTGATACAATAATAAACATGTGTTTTACATGTAGAAGGCTCCGATATAGTACTTGATGTTTGTATGTTAAATGCATTTTCGCAATAAAAGTTCTTCTGTACCGGGAAATGAGTGTGCACTCCAACGAGCACCAAATTTCGACTCGGGGAGGAGTTTAATAATTTTCAGATCGGTACTCAGTGGAACACGTACTTGCAATAAGAAGTACGAGTTGGAGTATAAGGACAGTAAGCGTTTATAACCTCCAATCGAAGGCACCATCGAACGTCATATTTAATTTGGTTTAATCCTATTGACTTTCAACGACTCACTGATATTTTTCAAAATTAAATCGTACTTTTTGCTGTTGAAGCAACAAGAATAGAAGATACACTCTAAAAACAATGTTTAGGTTTGGAACACTTTTTAAACGTGTTTAGGTCTAAACGTGTTTAGGATTGTGCTTATATCCTAAACGCGAAGTGTAATAAACATGTTCTACCCTAAACATGTTCAGACTGAGAACATGTTTAGCTATGCAAAAATACAGTATCTAAACACAAAATAACATGCTAAACACTTGCTAAACACATTCCTAAACGTCTAAACACAATCCTAAACGTCTATGCGTTTAGGTTTTGAACATGATAAGCTTAGTAACATTGTTGACATTAGTTTTACAGTCTTCATGTAGAATATTCCTGTCTTCTGTAAATGAAATTCGAATTGCAGAAAAAATTGCATGTCAGAATTGCCATACTTCAAACTGCTATAGTGTACCAGGTCCCGATAGTGACCATAGTGTACATCATACGCCGTATTGCAAGTATACACTGTCGAGGTCGATATCCAAAATTGATGGAACCATTAGAAGAGCCGTCTATGGGCTTCAACCCTTTCCTGTTGGAAATGAGCAGAGTTTAGGAGAACAGGTCTGGACACATACATATTGAATTTAAAAAAATAGTGTAATTCATTGTCTCTGGTATTAGACGTGCCTTTAGTGTTAATTTAAACCAATGCATCACTCTTACTTTGCATTGGAACAAAATTCATTTAAATCTTGTGAAAGAGAACATCAGTTGCAATTGATGCCCCCCCCCCCTTTTTTTTTAATTCAACATGTGACAGTGCCTGTTATGCGAAAACTAGCATATCAAAGACAAAAAAATTGTTGAAGTACTTGCCGGATGATATTTAACCATGTATAGTTTACTTCTTATATGTGCATAAGTGATTTTTAATGGTTTTGTCTTTAACATGTATCGCGGAAATGTCAACCGTGTTGTTTCGGCAATTAGAATATAGAAATAGACTTGCAATGTAATTTGAGAAGAACCGCCCAAACCCGTGTAGTGATTTTGGGGGGTGGATTTTTAGTATTTCTGGTCGGGCTCGGAGTCCTCTGAGCCTGCACGTGATTTTCTCTCTCTCTTACCCGCGAACTCTAGGCAATCGGACGTGTTTTAGAAAGTGCAGCAGTGTAGTTATTGTATTTGTTAACCCCTTGTAAGTTGTTCTGTGTATTTGTGAATATATCTGTTTATAAGTGTTTTCCGGTGTTCTTTGTGTGTAGGAAATCACTTTACCCGCATTGTTCGATTTGAAACATCATGGATCCCCCAGTTTGTAATGCAAGGGATATTCTTGCTAGATTTTGCAATGTTATTCTCCTATAATAGAAGAGAAAGCTACTATTTAAGATTCTTTAATGCTGTGGATTGAGTTTTAAATAGAAGGTTAGCAAATCATTTTGTAATTGAGACAAAGTCAAAACCTAAATACAAGGAGAACTAAACATGATCAAAACCTAAACACAAAAGAGGTAAACGTGTTCAAAACCTAAACACAATAAGGGTAAACATGTTCAAAACCTAAACATAATAAGGGTTAAACATGTTCTACACCTAAACATAAAAAGAATTAAACATGTTCAAAACCTAAACACAATTAGTTAGACGTGCTCCAAACCTAAACACAAAGAGATTTAAACATGTTCAAAACCTAAACACATTGGGTTGAACATGTTCAAAACCTAAACGTAAAAAGTGTTAAACATGTTTAAAACCTAAACACAGAAAGTGTTCAACATGTTTAGATTTAGAACGCGTTCAAAACTGTACACAAGAAATGTGTTTAACTTTGTGTTTAGGATCTAAACACCATTTTTAGAGTGTAGAATCAAATCAGTTCATTTATCGAACGATGGCCTGTCTTCCGTATTTACATCTTAATTTACAATTTTACATTTCAGGCAAAGTGCACCTCAACGTGTGTATAGACGCAAAGCTAGTTGTTCATTCTTGGGCGAAAAATTCGAATCTGTCTTCGTATTTTTAAACAATGTTCAGTTTCAGGAAAGAAATTGAATAAATTGTCATAGATTGGCTGACAGTAACATGATAGAAACAGCCAAACAGTACAACCCCCCCCCCCCTCCCCCCGTAACCCCATCGTCCAACTCTATAAACAGTACAAACCCTCCGTAACCCCATCATCCAACTCTATAAACAGTACAAACCCTCCGTAACCCCATCATCCAACTCTATAAACAGTGCAAACCCTCCGTAACCCCATCATCCAACTCTATAAACAGTACAAACCCTCCGTAACCCCATCATCCAACTCTATAAACAGTACAAACTTAACCCTCCGTAACGCCATCATCCAACTCTATAAACAATACAAACTTAACCCTCCGTAACCCCATCGTCCAACTCTATAAACTGTACAAATCCTCCGTAACCCCATCGTCCAAGTCCAACTCTATAAACAGTGCAAACCCTCCGTAACCCCATCGTTCAACTCTATAAAAAGCAAAATCTACAAAGAAAAGAAAAATTGACAATGATGTATATTCATTTTGATCAATATGATTTCTATCAGAGATACTCGTCATTATTTATTGTGAATCATTGTACGTCTCTAGCTAGGATTGTCTAATTATTTTCATTGGAATAGGGGGTGGTTTGCCTAACATACTGCAATTTCCTTGTGTAATGGCCTATCAAAGGTTAATATGGACCACTAGGTCTGACCACGTCGGTCAATTTAAACCTTACCCACTTCCAATAAAACTTTGCTTAACAGATCTGCGTGATAAAAGTAAAATTTTCGCCAGACAGTTTTTTTTTTTTTAATACAAAGATGAATATTTTGGTATATACTAAATATGACAGAAAGTTCAAATTAAAACAGTTAGTTTGTGGGATAGGATAATAAAAATTTTAAACAATGACATCGACGATTGCAAAAATATCATACAGATAAATGGTGTTCATAGCAATCTACTTAAAATCTAAGTATGTACTTAAACAGTGTATGGTGCATTTGCACTCGCAGAGTTTGACCTCTTGTTTGTTGACCATGTTCGTGTAGAGCTGTTTCATACAAACTGTTCAACTGATTAAGAGTCATTTTCTTGGCTTTCTTTCCGGCTCTTGTCAGTGGAAATCACAGAATATCAGTAACATATTCAGGTAAATAAACTTTTCAAAATCTGTCCATACAATCTGCTATCAATATTTATCCGATATATGTGTATAACATTTCGAGAGCGTACAACTGAGGCTTCTATTGCATTTTTTTTTTTTTTTTGTGTTGCCCGAATTCTTTCCAACCCCTTAAAAGTGCATTACTATCATGGGACGACTTATGATTCATTTGTACTTTTAAACTTTTTCCTTCCGTAAAAGATAGCCCACCTTTTCTTTCTCGCCTCTGGTGAGTCGTTTTTGTTTATACATTGACAATGGGGTCCATAAATAGAGCGATGTTATTTATGTGACTCCTAATGTGTTTTATGGTTGTTATTATCAGATCATGAAATTACTCGTTTTCATTAATTTTCATTAATCCGGCATTATGCTATGGTAAAATTACAATTACCATTATTTCTTCCCAGCTACCTCAAAATCTAAAACATGAGCTATCGATGGTTCATATAGTAATTTTTGTTTCTGACAATAATTATTGTTTCGCCCTTTGAAGTCCTCTTTTATCCGATGCATACTATTGGTGTTTCTACTGATATTGCTGAACATTTGATAAACTTGCACGTGTCTTCAGCTGTCGTTTCTGCTTTTTTTCCGCAAACACATATAGTTACTAGTTGTAACAATTTACCCCTCAATGCAAATTGAAACTTATGCTATCAATAAAGACATACATGTAATATAGGAGATATCTAAGCATTTTCCTTGTGATACTCGAAAACTAGTAAAAAGAATGCGGTGGGATTTTTTTTAACGTCTGACAGTATAAAAATGGAGTTTGTTGTTATTGTTTTTGTTAAAGATCGTTTCCAACGGAATACCTTTTTGTAAGTTCGGTTTTTCTTTATTATTATCATTTTTTCTTACAATTTTCGTACACGCAATTTCTCGGATATGCGTCGACCGATCTGTGTGAGATTTTCAAGGATGGTAGAATATTAACTTGAACTTGATACGATTTTTCGATCTAGATTACGTATTTATGACGTAAAATATTGACTCTTTCCGACTTCCAAAGGGTCAAGTTGTCCATGACCGTTCTAAAAAAAATTATTAAAAATTTCAGCGATTATAGAGAGGTAGATATAGTGTTGCAATGTCTCCAATGCAAAAAACAAGATGTGTTTGTGAAACACTGATGTCCCGGATTACAATAAAGTGGAAGCAGGTCAAAGTTTAATGGTAAGGTCACAGGTCAAATATTTTGATGCCAATGGAAAGGTCTTGCCACACGGAATACACATGTCATATACGAAAGCTCTACCTTTTATAGTGTAAAAAATATGACCTAGGTTAAAGTTTTTGCCACAGACTGGCCAAAAATTATATGCCCCCGAATCTTCGATTCCGGAAGCATAAAACTTCCATGGGGATCCGGTTTAGAATAGGTCATCAGTATTCATTGCTTGTCGTAGGAGGCGACTAAATGGGGCGGTCCTTCGGATGAGACCGCAAATTCCGAGCAGGTGTAACATGATAAAGACCCTCCCTGCTCAAAGACCGTAAGCACCGCGCATAGGTCTAAATTTTGCAGCCCTTCGCCGGTAATGGTGACGTCACCATATGATTGAGAGATTCTCGAGCAGAATGTTAAACAATATACAACCAATGCAAATTTAAAAAAAAGACAGAAAGATAGACATAACTGCCTTCAGTGAAAGAAATATTTAATATAAATATCTAATATAAAGCACAGAAAATGTCCTTTCTAATTTATTTGGATACCCAATTCCGCCCACTACCCGGGGTTAAACTCACGACCTGCGGAAACCAGTCTCTACTTCTGTGCTTTACATAAAAATATTTCAAATACAATTTGTATCTTGTATGATCTCTTAAATGTACCTTAACCAAATTACGTTGGCATAAATTGAAATCACAATGTTAGTCTAACCAACAGGTTGAATAAAACAGTCATATCGCATTCAAATGATTAAACAAAGATTTGGACTAACCACATGCTATCATAATTATGGTTACCGCCAATACAAATCTGCAAATCAACAAAATGATTTTCACACAGAACTAACCGCTAAATCCAACAGCATTTACGGAAATCAATACTTGTCTCATGCTCCTTGAATCTTATGAATACTTTGAAGTCCTTCCCACTTAAAGGGACTGATTCACGATTTTCCCCAACATTTTCTTTTTCACTTTTAATGATCAAAATCTCCTGTCTAATGTGTTTAAAAGAGTTCACATAAAAAGTAAGGTTATACATTACATTATCACAGAAGCTCATTTTAAAGAGTTTATTACTTGTTTTGTAAACAAAGATTGTGGTATGTTATTGTCTACAAAATTTTCAAAAGAAATGGATATCGATCTAAGTTTATTATATCTTTCACATTTCAAGCATTTTTGGGGTAAATGTGTCATCTAAAAGTTAAAATTTGTTACTACGCAAAAATTAAGATGCTCTATATTACAAAATCAATACTTCACTTGTTTTGTTTGTATACATAAAAAGACTCGAGTCTTTGTTTACATAACACATATTTAAGGCTAAACTATTGCTTTAATTCTTGCATTCAGAAGGTCAAATCTTTGACTGCCAAGATTAAATGAATTATATTTTTAATGTTTACCATCAAAAATGAAAAATATTTTTTAAAACAAAAACAAGCTTGTTAAAAAATGACGTTCGGATATGTATGGAGAGTAGGGACGTTAACCTAGGCTCTTTTAGAAATGAACGGTTTCCATGATTAGGTCCGTATACGTTTAGCTGCCATTTAAGGGTATTTTCATCTTTTAAGTTTGTTTCATTTATAATATTGTAGAAAGTACAAAATTATGGTAACTTCCATACGAGTTTTAAAGAAATATACGATTCTGCTTAGGGAGCTTTAATTCTATTATTTAAAAGTGTTAAGTGGCTGATAAGTTGAAGTGCAGTGCAGTATATCTACATGTGTATCTAATAAACAGATGTGATGATTCATTATCAGTGTGCATGATTTACAGATTTTCATAGTAACTATTGTATAGTCACGTGATGATAGTGAGTACTATTGTATAGTCACGTGATGATAGTGAGTACTATTGTATAGTCACGTGATGATAGTGTGTACCATTGTATAGTCACGTGATGATAGTGAGTACTATTGTATAGTCACGTGATGATAGTGAGTACTACTGTATAGTCACGTGATGATAGTGTGTACCATTGTATAGTCACGTGATGATAGTCAGTACTATTGTAGGGACACGTGATGATAACGAGTTATATTGTATGGTTACGTGTTGATAGTATGGAAGGTTGACAACTTCTGTTGGTCACATTCTGTTATCCTTCAGCACTCAGACCCATATAATAATATTGGCAGGATGTAACTTTTGTAAAGATGGAGTTTAGTGCGATTGGTGTACTGCCCTGATCTCCATACAGTTTGTAGGTTCTTGAAGGCTGTCCTTGCTTTGCAGAGTCTTAGTTGGATATCTGCCTCTGCACCACCATCTGTGCTTACCACGCTGTCAAGGTATGTAAAAGTGTTGGTATTAGGCAGTTCTTGCTCGCCTAACATGACTGGTGATGGTCTACTGATGTTCAATGTCATGATTTCTGTCTTTGATGTTCAATCCAATTTGTCCTGCATATTTTTGTAGCCTGTTGGTTTTCTCTTGTATGTACTTACGCGTGTGAGAGAGCATGGCAATGTCATCGGCGAAGTCTAGATCTTCTAGTGTTGAGTGTATGCCCCATCTAATGCCTCTGTTAGAATCTGATGTTGTCTGACGCATTACCCAGTCAATGGCTATGATAAAAAGTGTTGATGACATAATACAGCCTTGACGGACGCCTGGTTTTTTTTCCTTGCAAAGAGTCTGAGGAGGATCTTAAGAATCTTCTGGCCACAGAAGATATCAAATGAAGACCTTCTCAACAGATGTCAAGACCAAGATAACATCTCAAGAACAGTCCTGTTTTGGACACCTGAGGGGAAACGAAAGAGAGGAAGGTCTAAGATAACATGGAGACGAACAGTAGAAGCAGGGATGAAATCTTACCATCAAACCTGGGGAACTCTGCAAAAGAAGGCAACCGACAGACAGGGATAGAGAGAATTCGTTGCTGCCCTACACGCCAGAGGCGTAATGGTCAGTAAGTACGTGTTGATAGTAAGTATTATTGTATGGTCACGTGATGATAGTGAGTACAACTGTATGGTCACGTGATGATAGTGAGTATTATTACAGCTTTACTGTTATTACTCTATATAAAATGAATACCATAAATCTTCTATTTCCCTGAAAATGCACTAGACCCCCTATCTGAGGTCTACTCCCTGTAAAATCAGAGCTACTACCTTGGATTACTACTTCATAAATAGTCATCAATATTTTTAACCAACCAAATTTTGCGGTGGGTGGAGTGTTCTAAGAATCTCGAGTTTGTGACGTAATGACATCAGAAACAGCTGATGGAAGAGGGGAGATTTGATCTTCTTACTGAAAAACAAGTACAGTCGATTATACTTCTACAACAAATAGAGTCTAAACACAAAAGCATTTGTAAAAACTCCTGTAAATATACTAACAAATTATCTAACTGAAAGAAATTTAGGAAACGTTGACGATTTAATGAGTGTTAAACCAGAGGAATTATACCAGTGCTTGCGGAACGATAATCATGAGTTTAGCATTCTAAGATTAATGCTTTCCGTAAAAGATCTATATTTCATCCCCCTTGTATTGCACTGGAATCAACCCAAAGTGGGTTTTTTAATAGTTTAAGATGTTCTACATCTCTTTTTACGATGTTCATGTAGAGAGAACGTGTTTGTAAATATACATTACTATCTAAACTATTCTATAATCATTAAAGCTTAAATTTTATCAAACGTTTTAGAATTTAAGATGTTAATACATCTAACAGATAGTTAATTTCAAGGCAGGACATTAGGTATCGGGGGAATACATGTACTTATAATTCAATCATTTCTTGTTACTGCACAGATTTTCATATTTACAGATGGACGTTTTAGACATTATAGTTGGTTCTGATGAACTACAGGGGCCCGTTTTACAAAACAACTTACGACAAAGTCGCAAGTCCTAAATTGTATTATACAGAAACTGTTATTACTTTAAATGAATGAATTGAAACTTTTCTGAGGCTTGATTTTCAATATTTACTTTAAAAAATATTTTGCATTTAGAGTGAATGATTTACAATAAAGTTGAAAATTCCAGTATGTAAAGTTTGTCGTAAGTTCTTTTGTAAAACGCGCCCCAGGATCTTATTGAAAAGACCGTCATTGTCAGGCCACGGGAGGGTAAGCCTGGCCCTATGGAGTGTTGTCCCCCAGGAGACCATGTCTTCAACAAGATCGGATCGTACCGAGCTCACAACCTTAAAATTCCACAATGAGAAGATGCCGATGTATTCCTGCCAAGACATCTTTATATTTCACCCAATACGAAGGGACCTGCGGGAAAACCCCCCGAGTTGCAGTTTTGTGCAAATAGATTATTGGTGAAGAACCCCAAATACACTGAACCTAGGATGACAATGCCTTTGGCTCCTGTATACATGTACACCGAAGCTCGAGGCCGTTCCGCGGCTGAGGGGACCCAGATAATGGACACCTCTAACCCTAGAGATTTAAATATTTCCTTAATGACTTTAATTTGGTCCAGTGTAACGAATTAACTTTTACGTAAACAAAATTATCATTATCATTCAGGGAGAAATGTGGCGGTCAGATGGGTTCGATCGCCAGTAGCCAGATAGCTCAGTTGGTAAAAAATGGATATTAATGGGCCCTGGGTTCGAATCCCGGTCTGGCCCGTTGCATTTTCTCCCTTCTTTTACATTTCGTGCCGAAGACCAGTCCCTGGAACTGACAGGTGAAAATGCCTGCCAACTGTTCAAGATCACGGGTTGATGTCTTCAAGTGTGAAGGCATTTAAGGAGGGAGTAGTGTAGCGTAGCGGTCAGCCGGATTCGATCGCCGGTGGCCAAATAACTCAGCTGGTAGAGCACTGACAAGAGATTTAGGGGCCAAGATTCGAACCCCGGTTTGGTCCATTGCATTTTCTCCCTTGTATGATCTTATTACACTTTAAAATATCGACAAAAAATAAACCATGCCTGGTTGAATTACATGTAAATCTATATGATTAAGGAAATAACCAAATTCGCTTACAATTTCCGAACGGATCTCTAAATAGTTCATCTTTTGCGAAAATGGTTTTATCAAGAATCGTTTATAATCAATTTTTTTTAGGGTATCCAAATTCCTTCAATTGCTATTTGCCAAAATAAAAAGCATGATAAAGTCATGCTTACTGGTAAATCGTTTTTAGAAGAGAAGAATGTCAAAATCACATGACCAATTTATTTAGCTGGATGGGATCCAATACTGTGAAATCATTTAAATTCGTGGAGCTCTGAGTTTCGTGAATATATGAGATTTTACATTTTCGATTGGATGCAAATTCGTGGGTATTATTTCTATACATTTCACATTAAATAGATTATGATTGATTTTATCTTGTTTAACGTCCCTCTCGAGAATTTTTCATCCATATGGAGACGTCACCAAGACCGGTTAAGGGCTTCAAATTTAGGTCAATGCTCGGCTCGTATGACCATTGATCATCGAGGGTTCTTTAGCGTGCCACACCTACTGTGACATGGGTCATCCGTTTTTAAGGTCATCTCCGACGACCCGTGACATTCATACCTGATGCCAAGCGTTTGGCGATGGAACTGTCACTACTTGTTTTAACGACTTAGGTCTGTTGCGGCCGGGATTCGAACCCCGACCTTCCGCATGCGGGGCGAACGCTCTACCTCTAGACCACCGCGGCGGTTACGCATATCCGAGAAAATGCGTGAATAATAATCAGAAGAAATTAACTCTAGACCACCGCGGCGGATAAATAAATAATATCTTTTGTTGTGTTTTGCAATTCGTGGACTGTAGGTGTACCCATGAAATCCACAAAATCTAATGCTTCTACAGTATCTAATGAAAGGTGAAGATAAATCAATCTCATCGCCGCGGTGGCCTAGAGGTTAGAGCGTTCGCCCCGCATGCGGGAGGCCGGGGTTCGAATCTCGGCAGCGACAGACCTAAGTCGTTAAAACAGGTAGTGACAGTTCCATCGCTAAACGCTCGGCATCAGGTGTGAATGTAAGGGGTCCTCGGAGATGACCTTAAAAACGGATAACCTGTGTCACAGTAGGTGTGGTTCGCTAAAGAGTCCTCACTGCTCAAAGGCCACAAGTGACGTCTCCATATGAGTGAAAAATTCTCGAGAGACGTTAAGCAAGATACAATCAATCAATCAATCATATTTCCCCCTAAGTATATTTCCCCCTAAGTGGGAAAATAATATGCATATTCCATTCATGATGGTGATCAAAGGTACCAAGTTGTAATATCCTGGACCTTACGGTTTGCATCCTGCCTACAAGGTTTTCCTACTAAGTGATACTACGACCTTAATATCTGACCTTCAGAATCAAAATGCTTCCTTCTTCAGTGTACCGAGTTTGACAGTCTTAACTAATACTACGACCTAGACCTTTGACTTTGAAAAATGATAAGCATCTTCCTCTTATCATC